>NC_137786.1:32613907-32861407 GCF_963383645.1 Muscardinus avellanarius | reverse complement strand
GGGTCACGGACAGAGGCAGTTTTGCCTGGGCCAAACCGCCTGCCACATTCCACCGGGAAGGAGGAGCCTGTGAAGGTCTTTACCTATGTTTACTGACAACCGGTTCCTTCCATCCAAAATGGACATCATGAGGACAGTGGAACACCCACCAGCTGTTTGAAATCATACACAGGCCAACTTTATCTCCCTGGTGACGGGGCAGTGAGTGCGGGGAGTGGGCTGCTGGCCGTATCTGGCAGTCGACTGGCACGGAGGAGGAAGAGGAGGCCCAGAGGCAGGTTGTGAGCGTGATGCACCGCTGCCAGGAGAAAGGCTTTGCGCACTGGGACCTGAAGCCAGAAAACATCCTCTTCAAAGCAGAATGGAAGGTCAAGGTCATTGACTGCCTGAGCTTCACCTCTGGGCAGAAGCTGACCTCCTGAGGCACTGCCTGCTACTGCATGGACCAGGGCCAGGGATATGGCCCGAGGCTGACCTCCAAGGCCTGGGCTAGACCTCTCCAGACCTCTGCAGTGAGCTCTCAGGCTACTTCCCGTCCAACGGAGCCGCTGAGTGCGCAGGCGCTGCAGGGAAGCTACTGGGTGCCCCTCATTCAAACCTCACCATGTGCTTTCTGACTGCTGATCCCCACAGCCGCAGAGATCCTGGTGCACAGTGGCTGGGACAGGCTGAGGACCATTCACCTCCTTCTACCCAGCTGCTCCCCAAGCACCAAACCCCACAATCCTGAGCATGATGTGACACCTGGTTACCACCCTCACCAGACCGGCCTGCCGTGGTGAACAGGACGTTTGACCCCCGCCATGGTGACTTATCTGCTGCTCCAATGCCAGGTTTGCCGCGGGGCAGGGCCAGAACATCCGGGTGTGGTGCCAGCCCACCCCCAGCAGACCCTTTGGCCCTCCTACCACCAGAGAGTAGAGCCAGCCGCCCGACCTTCGCGCCTGCCATTTGGTGCCCTCTAAATATCTGCCAAACCAGGAGGACACGCAGTGCTGGCAAGAGGGTGGCAGAAGGGCCAGCCTGCCTGCCATTCCCCTGAGCTGTGATGTGTAGAGGACCTCTCCTCTGGCACAGCCCCCGACATGGCCCCCGAAGTCCCCAGGCCAGCCCCTCAAGAGCAGTGGCAGCACCAGGTAGGCAGAGGGAAGCTGGGCCTTGCAGGGAGCCGCAGATGAAGCCTCCGCTTTCACCCTGCAACCCCATCAGGAGCCGCCCCCAGTTCCCAGGACCACAGGAAGGGCTGGAGATCAGTGGTCAGGAAGATTTGCATAGGCTTGAGCTGGTTCAGGGGACAAAGGGGTCGCTCCAGAGGGCGGGTGGGGGGCAGAGGCACCCCAAGTTCAACAGCAAAATCGCTCCCAAGAAAAGTGGAGCTGGGCGTGGTGGCACACACTTATAATCCCAGCATTTGGGAGGCTGAGACCGGAGGATCGCGGTTCGTGGACAGCCTCAGCTACTCAGTGAGGCCCTCCACAACTCTGTGAGACCCTGTTTCAAAATAAAGAATAAAGAAATTTGGCTAGGGTTGTAGCTCAGAGGTCAAATGCCTCTGGGTTCCATCCCCTGACCTGCAAAAACAAAACATAACAAAACAAAACAACAACAACAAAAAAACGGTGCTCCAACTGCCAACTGCCTGGGCTTCTTCACACCGACCGCATTGCAAGGCCCCACCCGGAGAAACCACGCTTTTCTGAGATGATTTTGTGTGTGTGGTACTGGAGATGGAACCCAGGGGCATTCTCCCTCCGAGCTACACCTCCAGCTCTTTTTGAAACAAGGTCTCACTGAGTCCCAGAGGGGGAACCACGATCCGCGAACCACAATCCTCCTCTCTCAGCCTCCCAAATGCTGGGATTACACGTGTGCGCCACCACGCCCGGCTCCCCAGCCCTATTTTTTATTCTTTCTTTCCTTTATTTTTCGGTATTGGGGATGGAACCCAGCGGCATTGTACCTCCGAGCTACACCCCCAGCCCTATTTTTTTAGTCTTTTTATTTTTGAAACAAAGTCTTACTGAGTTGCAAAGGGCCTCACTAAATAGCTGAGGCTGTTCACTAAATACTGAGCTGATCCTGACTCAGCCTCCCAAATGCTGGGATTACACATGTGCGCCACCACGCACACCTTCAGCTTCAGGTTTTGAAGCACAATTATTGTTTGACAATAATGATAATGATTTGGTACTAGGAAAGAAACCCAACGTTATTCTACCTCCTAGATACACTCTCAATCCTATTTTATTTTTGGTACTTGGTACTGGGAATTGAACCTAGAGGCATTTTATCTCAGAGACACACCCCCAAGACCTATTTTTTATTTTTATTTTGAAACAGGTCTCACTAGGTTGATCAGAGTCGCAGTACCTGCTGAGGCTTTCGAACCTGTCTCTGCCTCCCAGTACATAGTGCACCACCATGCCTGGCTCTATTTTTATTTTGAAACAGGGCCTTGCTAAGTTGCTGAAGGCCTCACTAAATGAGGCCGGACTCAAATCTGCAATCCTCCTGTCTCAGCCTCCCACCACCTGTGCCACTATTGTTTGATTCTTTAGGGAGAGAGTTCTCTTATCATATCAAAGTGTCAAATGAATATGGATTTTACCATTAGCCACAGTGTAGAGGCAATCAAAATAAAGGACTCAAAATAAATGTTAAGAGGGGTACTGCCCAGGCAAGAAGAGGGAAAAGACCCTTCTGACAGTGGAAATGAGGACGCAGATATGCATTCATGTCAAGGTCTCACAGGGAATATGGGAGGCTGAGACAGGAAGATTCCAGTTTTGAGGCTAACCTCAACAACTTAGCAAGACCCTGTTCCAAACAAACAAAAAAATTTTTTTTCCACAAAAAAGGTCAGCGCAGAATGCACATGGTTCAATCCCCATTTCCACTCACACAATCATATGGGGATTGTTTTGAAAGGAAAGCTGGAAGCACAGTAGACTTAACTCAGTTATTGAACAGGCTGTCCCTCAGAATGTAACTCCCTAACTGGGGGGAACACGAGTAGAACAAAACATGGTGACATGTCATTAAGCAGACGGGAGCTGAGTTATCCTTCCTGACTGGCCCTCAGCACTGTGCTGCATGTTAAGAGGGGTGGCATGCCGGGCGTGGTGGCGCACGCTTGTAATCCCCGCTCTTGGGAGGCGGAGACAGGAGGATCGCGCAGGTTCGAAGCTAGCCGCACAGGCGTAAGAGACCCTGTTTCAAAAATATAAAATAGGTCTGGGAGTGTAGCCCGGAGGTAGAAGGGCTTCCAGGAACCCCAGTACCACCAAAAAAAAAAAAAAAAAAAAAAAGAGGGGTCGCATGTTCTCACTTGCTTTGAAAGTGTTGAGAGCAAGTGTTGGAGAAGGGGCCACAGAATGGACAGCTGAGGATGACAGCCAGGTGCGGTGGGTGCCACCTGTAATGCCTGGACTTCAGAGAATTCACAGAAAAGTCCACATTAATTCATATATGCCACTATGTCATATATGCCACCATGGAATTTTTCTTTAAAACAGGTTATAGTAGGTCAGCAGTCAGAAAGCGGTGAGGCTTCACGCCTGGGAGGAAATTTGAGGGGCACCCAGTAGCTTCCCTGCTCACTGCAGAGGTCTGGAGAGGTCTAGCCCAGGCCTCCTTGGAGGTCAGCCTCGGGCCATATCCCTGGCCCTGGTCCATGCAGTAGCGGGCAGTGCCTCAGGAGGTCAGCTTCTGCCCAGAGGTGAAGCTCAGGCAGTCAATGACCTTGACCTTCCCTTCTGCTTTGAAGAGGATGTTTTCTGGCTTCAGGTCCCAGTGCGCAAAGCCTTTCTCCTGGCAGCGGTGCATCACGCTCACAACCTGCCTCTGGGCTTCCTCTTCCTCCTCCGTGCCAGCCGACTGCCAGATACGGCCAGCAGCCCCTCCCCACACTCACTGCCCCGTCACCATGGAGATAAAGTTGGCCTGTGTATGATTTCAAACAGCTGATGGATGTTCCACTGTCCTCATGATGTCCATTTTGGATGGAAGGACCCGTTGTCAGTAAACGTAGGTAAAGACCTTCACAGGCTCCTCCTTCCCAGTGGGGATGAGGCAGGCGGTTTGGCCCAGGCAAAACTGCCCTGTCAGTGATCCCGAGGACCACATAATTGTCCATAAGGCTATCATAAAGCCTAGCCTGGCCTCTCTACTGTCTGTCCTAGCACTGTCCATTAAAACCCGCAGTAGCAACTACAGTGCTAAAGAAAAGAAAAAATCAACAAACCAATAAACAAAAGTAGAGCAAACTAAGAAACCCACACTCAAAATAACAAAGCCAAAGCCCAGACCGACACATGAGAACCAAAGCCAGCGGTCCACCAAAAGCGCCAACTTACCTTGGAGTCCGACAGGTCGCCACCAAGCGCTCCCTGTACTAATGGACAAAACCCAGCGAGGGCCTTACCTAGCTGGTGCTGAGACTCCATCACAATGGCTGCTTGTGAGGTCACAAGGCCGGGTCCTGCTGGGTGTGGCCCACTGGGGCTGTCTCACTTTTGGCCCCTCAGGACTTTTCCAGTTTAGTAAGACAAATAAGGATTCTAGAAGCTTTTTATCTTCGGTGGGTTGTGGAGACTGTTTACTTGTTTAGAAATTAAAATTTGCATAGCTTGGTGTGGTCATGCACATGCTTGTAATTGCAGCTTGGGAGGCTGAGATTTGAGGGTCGCAGGTTCATGGCCAGCCTTAGCTTAGTAAGGCCCTCCACAACTGAGACCCAGGCTTAGTGGCGCACCGCCTGTAATCCCAGTACTTGTCAGGCTGAGACAGGAGGATCACAGGTTCAAGGAGAGCCTCAGCAAGTAGTGAGACTCTGATCAACTAGTGAGACCTGTTTCAAAATATAAATAATAGGTCTTGGGGTGTATCTCGGAGGTAACATGCCTCTTGGTTAAATCCCTTATACCAAAACTAAAAAATAAAATAGGACTGAGAGTGTATCTAGGATATAGTATCTAGGAGTTAGAATAACCTTGGGTTTCTCTCCCAGTATCAAAGTCATTATCATCGTTTTACAATAATTTTGCATCAAAACCTGAGCGGAAGCTTGGTATGGTGGTGCACGCTTATAATCCCAGTATTTGGGAGGCTGAGACAGGATCATGGTTCATGGACAGCTGCAGCCACTACTTCATGAGGCCCTCCACAACTCACTGAGAGCCTGTTTCAGAATAAAGAATAAGAGCTGGGCGTCATGGCGTACACTTGTAATCCCAGCATTCGGGAGGCAGAGACCAGAGGATCAGGGTTCGCAGATAGGCTCAAGCTACTTATTGAGGCCCTTCACAACTCAGTTAGACCCTGTTTTAAAAAATAAAGACTAAACCGGGTGTGGTGGTGCCTGCTTGTAATCCCAGCATTTGGGAGGCTGAGGCAGGAGGGTTGTGTTTCGTGGCCAGCCTCAGCTACTTAGTGAGGCCCTTTGCAACTCAGTGAGACCCTTTTTCAAAATAAAGAATAAAAACAGGACTGGGAATGTAGCCTGGAGGTAGAATGCCCTTGCGTTTCATCCTCAGTGCCACAAAAAATAAAATTAAAAAAGACTAAAAAAAAATAGGGCTGGGGTGTAGCTTGGAGGTACAATGCCTCTGGGTTCCATCCCCAGTACCTAAAAATAAAGAAGGAAAGAAAGAATAAGAATAGGGCTGGTGAGTCGGGCATAGTGACACACACTTGTAATCCCAGCATTTGGGAGGCTGAGGCAGGAGGGTTGTGTTTCGTGGCCAGCCTCAGCTACTTAGGCCCTTTGCAACTCAGTGAGACCCTGTTTCAAAATAAATTGTTGCCGGGCGTGGTGGTGCAGGCTTGTAATCCCTGTGCTTGGGAGGCGGAGATAGGAGGATTGCACAGGTTTGAAGCCAGCGGCTTAAGAGACCCTGTTTCCTAATAAAAAAAAAATATATAAAAATAGGTCTGGGAGTGTACCCCAGAGGTAGAAAAGTTCCATCTCCAGTACCACCAAAATAAATAAATAAATAAATAAATAAATAAATAAATACACAAATACATAAATACATACATAAATAAATAGTTTTAAAAAATAGGGCTGGGCGTGGTGGCGCACACTTGTAATCCACGCGCTTGGGAGGCAGAGACAGAAGGATCACGTTGGTTTGAAGCCAGCCGCGCTGGCTTAAGAGACCCTGCTTCCAAATAAAAAAATATAAAATAGGTCTGGGAGTGCAGCCCGGAGGTATAAGGGTTTCCAGGAACCCTAGTACCACCAAAAATATAAATAAAAAATAAAATAAAATGCTCCTGGTTCTATCTCCAGGACCCCCCCACCCCACCTCACACATGCATCATTTCAGGGAAAAGAGGTGTTTCCTGGGGGAAAGCCTGGTTCTTCAGGCGGGGGCCTCTCACTAGAATCCGTGTGGAGAAGCCCAGGCAGTTGGCAGTTGGAGGACCTGGGCCTCCTCCTGCAGCTTCTGAGTCCACTCTGGCCCAAGTCAGGATCCAGGAAGCTGGTTTCATCAACCTCACCATCTGCCTGACTAGCTCATACATTTTAAAATTTTTAAATAGGCCAGGTATGTTGGCACAGTGGACAGAACAGCCAGAAATGTTTATCATCATAGAGATTCTGCACAGCAGTACTACACAGAGAATGCTTCACCGTCTATTCTGTTTCTAGGTCATTCCTAAGGGTAGGCATAGAAGCCATTTCTTTATTCTATAGGATGCCCCAGAATGATATTTAAACTATTTGGACTTGATTTTATGATTAGCTACCAAAGGACCTCAATTATTATATATCTGACACTATAACTGCTAAACACCAAATCTGATGGAGGAATTTTCAGGATTGTTTTTATTTGACCTAACACAGATTTTCTTGGGTTTATTCCACACCTCTGACATTCTCAGATGAATTGCTATTCTCATCTACCCAAAAGAATGAAAACCAAATTACTAAACTAATGCATGGATATCTATGTTCATAGCTGCACAATTCACCATTGCCAAACTATGCAACCAGCCAAGATGTCCATCAACAGATGAACGGATTACAAAACTATGGAGCGGGCATGGTGGCGCACGCTTGTAATCCCAGCATTTCGGAGGCTGAGATCGGAGGATCGCGGTTTGCCAACAGCCTCAGCTACTTAGTGAAGCCCTCCGCAATTTAGTGAGACCCTGTTTCAAAATAAAGAATAAAAAATAGGGCAGGGGGTGTAGCTTGGAGGTCAAATGCCTCTGGGTTCCATCCCCAGACCTGCAAAAAAAAAAAACAAAAAACTATGGAAGCACACATATGTACTCATATGTATGGAACATGTACTCAGCCATAAAGAAAAACACAATTGCAGCATTTACAGGGAAATGGATGGAACTGGAGGACGTTATGCTGAGATTAGTTAGTCACAAAAAATAAGAAATCAGATGCTCTCCCTAATATGTGGAAGCTAGGGAGAAAATGGGTCAGAGGAGGAACTCTAGATGAAGAAGGAAAAACTGTAGATAAGCAAATAAGGCAAAGTAACTGAGGGGATGGGAGGGAGGAAGAGAGAAATTCCCTAATGTACATGATGTACGTTAACAAACACATCAAGGCCAATCACTAAGCCAAACATGAGAAGGAGGGAGGGGGTAAGAAATGGGGCTAATTGGGTGATGAGTGCATGTGTCTCCACCATCTTGTACTCCATTACATGTATGACTACAATGTGTCAATACAAAAATTTTAAAAAGGATTGCTATTCTCTATAAAACCTCTTTTATTTTTTACCAGTATACATTCTTTTTTTATTAACATCTTTATTTTAAATGATAGTACAAAATTTGCATATATAATATAGATCTGTAGAGTTCTCTATATGTTCACATAGTTGCTCATCCATACACACATATACACAAACTTGCTCATCAGAGTCAAACTCTATTTTATCCTAAAAAAGAGAAGTACATTTAAGTTTCCCTATACATTTTTTTTTTATAGTTACCCACCGGGCATGGTGGTGCATGCTTGTAATCCCAGCATTTGGGAGGCTGAGACCAGAGGATTGTGGTTCGCGGACAGCCTCAGCTACTTAGTGAGGCCCTCTGCAACTCAGTGAGACCCGATTTCAAAATAAAGAATAAAAAATAGGGCAGGGGGTATAGCTCAGAGGTTAAATGCCCCTGGGTTCCATCCCCAGACTTGCAAAATTATTATTATTATTATTATTATTATTATTATTATATTATTATTATTATTATTTTTTAATTTATTTTTTATTGGTGCAATGTATTCATACATCGTAGTGGTATAAATAAAATACTTTTGTAGACATACATGCACACATCGCCCAGTTAGCCCCTACCCGATCCCCACCCCATTCCCTCCCCATCCCTCCTTCCCACGCTTGGCTTAGTGGTTGACATCTAGTATTATAGCAATTTATACAATATTAACATTGATAATCTACATAACAGTTTCATTTGTCTGGTACCATACTTTTGATGACTTAAAGATAACATTTCAATATTTCTTTTTGCTTTCTTTCTTACCAGAGAATATTTTTTTTTTTTAGGTGAAACTATCATACATTTATTTATTTATTTTTCAGAAAAAAAATCTATCCTGATATGGAATATGGGCTCTAGATACCCAAAACAGTCTCAAAGAAGAACAAAGCTAGAAGATGTATATTTTCTGATGTCAAACCATATAAAGCTACAATAATTGAAACAGTGTAGTACTGTTCTAAAGGCAGATATATAAACCATTGGAGCTAAATAAAAGCCTAGAGATAAATTCTTCCATACATTGTCAAGTTATTTTTGACAAGGTTTCCATGAACTTTTGGTGGAGGAAATACTAGTCTTTTAACTAAATATTGTTGAAAAATAATAATAAATGAAAAATAATAAAATTGGACCCTTACCTAACACATATACAAATATTAACTCAAAATAGATAAAGGACCTAAATATAAATCTTAATACTATCAGCTTTTAGAAGAAAATCTGGGTCATAAAACCTCACAACATTGAAATTGGAAGTGATTTCTTGGATATGATTTCAATGGCACAGGCAACAAAAGGGTAAATAAACTCCCTTAAAAAATAAAAAAATATTGTATATCCAAAGACAATGTAAACAGAGTTAAAAGTTACTGATGCTCTTCCAAGAGTTCCTCCTATGACCCATTTCTCCCTAACTCTCACATATTAGGGAACTAAATATAAATCTTAAGACTATAAACTTTTAGGAGAAAATCTGGGTCATAAAACCTCACAACATTGAAATTGGCAGTGATTTCTTGGATATGATTTCAATGGCACAGGCAACAGAAGAATATACAAACTCCCTAAAAAATAAAAGAAAATATTGTATATCCAAAGACAATGTAAACAGAGTTAAAAGTTACTAATAGAATTGGATAAAATATTTCCAAATGCTATATCTGAAGGTATATTAATATTCCAACTAGAAATCCTAAAAATTAACAACAATAAAGGCAAACAATACAATTTAGAGATAGGTAAAAGACTAACATAAATAATGAATCTCCACAGATAACCAATCTTAGTTGTCTGTTGGATGGAAACTCTTGTTTCTCTGGTTCTGGTGAGTGTTACCTATTTCTTCTTTGTAGTTAATCTCTTTGAGTATTTTCTCTAGTGCTGGTTTTGAAGACATAAATTCCTTCAGTTTCTGTTTGTCATGGAAGCTTCTTATTTCTCCATCTAATTTGATAGAAAGTTTTGCTGGATAGGAAATTTTTGGCTGGAAGTTGTTTTCTTTCAGAGTTTGGAATATGTTACTCCAAGCCCTTCTGGCTCTCATGACTTGGTTTGGGAAGTCTGGAGTGATTCTAATTGGTTTGCCTCTGAATGTCAGTTGGCCCTTTGTTTTTGTTGCCTTTAAGATTCTCTGCTTGGCTTCCACATTGGTCATTTTGACAATTATATGGCGTGGGGATCCTCTTCTCGGATCCTGTCTAAAGGGAGTTCTATAAGTTTCCTGGATCTGTGTATCAACCTCTTGCTCTATATTTGGAAAATTTTCTGCTATTACTTCCTTGAAGAGATTGTTGATCCCTTTGGTATCACTTTCTTTTCCCTCCTCTATTCCAATTATTCTTAGGTTAGCTCTCTTAAGATGGGCCCATATTTCTTCAATGTCAGATTCCTGCTGTTGGATATCTTTTTCTAGATTAGAAACTATGCATTCATTTTTGGATTGCTCATCTTCTAAGAGCGAGATTCTGTTCTCCATGTGGTCTAATCGGTTGTTTGTGCTTTGAATTGAGGCCTTTACTTCATTAATTGCATCCTTTATCTCTTTTTGGCTCTCTCTGAGTTCTTTTCGAAGCACCTCTATTATTTCTACAGTTATTTTCCTGATTTGATCTTCTAGAAATCTCTGATTTTCTGTTTTATCAGGTTCTGATGTTGTGGGGTTGTGCACATTCATTACTTCAGTGTTATTCCTCTTTCCCATGATTTCGGAGGTTTGTGCCTTCTCTGGGTTCTTCCCTTGGGTCACTATGGCTTCACTTAAGGTGCTCTGGATCTCGAGTCTGTATTATCTCAGACCCTACTACTCCTTTACTGGGTTGTATCACAGAGTCTCCGACCCAGGGAGTCGATAGAGGCTGCTTTAAACTACGGGGGGTGCCAGGTTGCACGCTCTCCTATGGTGTGATATCTCTGCCACCACCACTCCCTCACTGGGTCAAGTCCCAGGAGGCACAATACTGGGATTTCTCCTCTGTGGCCCGCAATTTGACTCACTGTTCTTGAGTACGTAGATGTAGCTGTACTGGACTCGGTGAATTCACTGCTGCTGCCGCCACCGGTGGCAATATGGCGCCTCTGCCACGCCCTCGGCCATGAGGCTGGCGTATTTTTTCTTCTCTGGTTTTGATTTCTACTCTGAATCCCTGCAGCGTGTGCTGAGCTCAGCCACTGGGAGCTTTAAATGCTGTCTGCGCCGAAAGATCCCGCCTGGCTGTTCCGCATCGGCTCACCTCGGCTTGCTGTAGCCGTTCGCTGAGTTCGCCGCTGCCGCCGGCAGTATGGCGCTGCTGCCGCGTCCTCGGGCGCGTGTGTCTCCTCTGTGGCCCTGAGCTCTGTTCTCAGTCCGCTTTCTCTCTGGAGCCTGGTGGTTTTTTTGTTTTTCTGGTGATGGTGTTTTCTGGCTATGAAAGGCGCTCTTTTTGTGGTAATGGAGATTGGTTGTTAGCGGGACTCTTAAGCCCCGCTTTTCTCGGTCGCCATCTTCCCGGAAGTCCTATTATTATTATTATTATTATTTTGCAAGTCTGGGGAACAAGTGGAAATCAAAACCAAGAAGAAATAAGCCAGCCTCATGGCCGAGAGCGTAGCAGCGGTGCCATATTGCCACCGGCGGCAGCAGCAGCGAATCCACCGAGTCCAGTACAGCTACATCTGCGTACTCAAGAACAGTGAGTCAAATTGCGGGCCACAGAGGAGAAATCCCAGTACTGTACTCCCTGGGACTTGACCCAGAGGGGGAGTGGCGGTGGCAGAGATATCACACCATAGGAGAACGTGCAACCTGGAACCCCCACAGTCTAAAGCAGCCTCTATCGACTCTCTGGGTCGGAGACTCTGTGATACAACCCAGTAAAGGAGTAGTGGGGTCAGAGATACTACTGACTCGAGATCCAGAGCACTTTAAGTGAAGTCATAGTGACCCAAGGGAAGAACCCAGAGAAGGCACAAACTTCCAAAATCATGGGAAAGAGGAATAATACTGGAGCAATGAATGCCCACAACCCCACAACATCAGAACCCGATAAAACAGAAATTCAGAGATTTCTAGATGATCAAATCAGGAAAATAACTGTAGAAATAATGAGGTGCTTCGAAAAGAATTCAGAGAGAGCCAAAAAGAGATAAAGGATGCAATTAATGAAGTAAAGGCCTCAGTTCAAAGCACAAACAACCGATTAGAACACATGGAGAACAGAATCTCGCTCTTAGAAGATGATCATTCCAAAAATGAACGCATAGTTTCTAATCTAGAAAAAAAATATCCGACAGCAGGAATCTGATATTGAAGAAATATGGGCCCATTTTAAGAGAGCTAACCTAAGAATAATTGGAATAGAGGAGGGAAAAGAAAGTGAAACCAAAGGGATCAACAATCTCTTCAAGGAAGTAATAGCAGAAAATTTTCCAAACATAGAGCAAGAGGTTGATACACAGGTCCAGGAAACTTATAGAACTCCCTTTAGACAGGATCGGAGAAGAGGATCCCCACGCCACATAATTGTCAAAATGACCAATCTGGAAGCCAAGCAGAGAATCTTAAAGGCGACAACAAAAAAAGGCCAAGTGACATTCAGAGGCAAACCAATTAGAATCACTTCACACTTCCCAAAATAAGTCATGAGAGCCAGAAGGGCTTGGAGTAACATATTCCAAACTCTGAAAGAAAACAACTTCCAGCCAAAAATTTCCTATCCAGCAAAACTTTCTATCAAATTAGATGGAGAAATAAGAAGCTTCCATGACAAACAGAAACTGAAGGAATTTATGTCTTCAAAACCAGCACTAGAGAAAATACTCAAAGAGATTAACTACAAAGAAGAAATAGGTAACACACACCAGAACCAGAGAAACAAGAGTTTCCATCCAGCAGACAACTAAGATTGGTTATCTGTGGAGATTCATTATTTATGTTAGTCTTTTACCTATCTCTAAATTGTATTGTTTGCCTTTATTGTTGTTAATTTTTAGGATGTCTAGTTGGAATATTAATATACCTTCAGATATAGCATTTGGAAATATTTTATCCCATTCTATTAGTAACTTTTAACTCTGTTTACATTGTCTTTGGATATACAATATATTTTTTTATTTTTTAGGGAGATTGTATACTCTTCTGTTGCCTGTTCTATTGAAATCATATCCAAGAAATCACTGCCAATTTCAATGTTGTGAGGTTTTATGACCCAGATTTTCTCCTAAAAGTTTACAGTCTTAAGATTTATATTTAGGTCTTTTATCTATTTTGAGTTAATATTTGTATATGGGATTAGGTAAGGGTCCAATTTTATTCTTTTTCATGTAATTATTATGTTTCAACAATATTTAGTTAAAAGATTATTATTTCCACCACCAAATGTTCGTGGAAACCTTGTCAAAAATAGGTAGGTAGAAAGGATACAGGCAGGAAAAGTAAAAATATAACTTTGATATAAGAACCTGGAGCTGAAGTGCTTCTGCCTCTAGTCCACAAACCAGCTCTCTTTCCCAGGCCTGACTCTACCATTAATTCTTGGGAAACTTGTAGATCTTAGAGTTAACAATATTTCTTCTGAGAAAACCTATAATTTAGGATATTCTGGCTTATCTGTCAATCAACTAATGAGGACCCCAATCAACCCAAGATCATCCACCCTAAGGCTGACCAGACCACCAGACCATCAGGAAGCGCCTCGGGACTACTGGACTGAGCTCATTCACCCTCAGGCTGCCAGACCACCTGCCCACCATAAACCGCCTTGGGACTACTGGACCGAGCTCATCCTCGCGTACATTCTGTAGCCCACCCACCCCTCACGAAAGTCTCCTATAAGGAGAGAACTCTGAGCTCCCCAAAATGCCTTCCTCATCTTGAGGGGCCCGCATTCTCTCTTGAATGTGTATTTCCTCCCCTTTTCCCCAATAAACCTCTATGTCTCTAACTGGCGTGTGCTAAAATTCTTTTCCATCACGTTAGCCAAGGACCCTGCAGACCCCGAGTTCCTGAGCCGAGAACTCACCCCAACATCTTTGGCACCCCAACAATCCCAGCATTTGGAAGGCTGAGACTGGAGGATCACGGTTCACGGACAGCCTCAGCTACTTAGTGAGGCTGTCTGCAACTTAGTGAGACCTAGTTTCAAGTTAAAGAATAAAAACTAGGGCAGGGGATATAGTTCGGAGGTCGAATGCCCCCGGGTTCCATCCCCAGGCCCGAAAAATAAAATAAAATAAAGTAAAATAAAATAAAATAAAATGAAATAGGTCTGAGAGTATAGCCCGGAGGTAGAAAGCCATGGGTTCCACCCCCAGAACCAAAAAAAAAAGAAATTAAACACTAAAATCTGGCTGCTGGTGGTGTGTGTGTACCTCAGAGGTAGAATGGGTTCAATCCCTAGTATCCCACACACAGAAAGTACACAATTAAAAACTGGACAAATGAGCTGAATAGACAGGTTACAAAAGAAAAAATACACCCTGGCATGGTGGTGCACACCTGTAATCCTAGTGCTTGGGAGGTTGAGACAGGAAGATCACAGATCACAGGTCTGAGGCCAGCTTCACCAATTTATGCTTCAAACATTAAAAAAAGAGGGGGGGGGCTGGTGTGTAGCTTGTTGGTAGAAGACCTCTGGGTTAAATCTCCAGTACCAAGCAACAAGAAGAAATGCAAAAGACCCACAGACAAATGAGAGAAAATACCCAATAGCACTAGCCATTAGGGAAAGAAGTTTTTTTTTTTTTTTTTTCCCAGCAGGGAAAGAAGTGTTTTTGTACCGGGAATGGAACCCAGGGGCATTCTACCTCCGAGCTGCTCTATTTTTTTTTTTATTTTTTTTTGCAGGTTTGGGGATGGAACTCAAGGGTATTTGACCTCTGAGCCACACCCCCTGCCCTAGTTTCATTCTTTATTTTGAAACAGGGTCTCACTAAGTTGTGGAGGGCCTCACTAAGTAGCTGAGGCTGTCCTCGAACTGCTGTCCTCCTGTCTCAACCTCCCAAATACTGGGATTACAAGTGTGTGCCATCACACCCAACTTTTTTTTTTTTTTTTTTTTTTTTTTCAGGTCTGGGGATGGAACCCAGGGGCATTCTACCTCCAAGCTACACTCCCTGCCCTATTTTTATTCCTTATTTTGAGACAGGGTCCCACAAAGTTGCGGAGGGCCTCACTAAGTAACTGAGGCTGTCCGCAAACCGCGATCTGCTGTTCTCACCCTCCAGAATGCTGGGATTACAAGCGTGCGCCACACGCCGGGCTGGGAAAGTGTTCTTTCCTTGTTCTTAGGGGCCCACCCCATCTGTGGGCGGGAAGGGCACAACCCTCTTATTTTCGGGTCTGTCGGGCGCTGGGCAGACTAGTGCCTGCAGAAGGCCTGTGGAGACTTGAGCAGAGTAGGGCGGGTCCAAGCAGGGGAGGAGGAGGGAGGAAGAGAAGGAGGGAGGGGAGGAGGAGGGAGGAAGAGGAGGAGGGAGGGGAGGAGGAGGGAGGAAGAGGAGGAGGGAGGAAGAGGAGGAGGGAGGGGAGGAGGAGAAGAGGAGGAGGAGGGAGGGGAGGAGGAGAAGAGGAGGGAGGGGAGGAGGAGAGGAGGAGGAGGGGAGGACGGCGCCGCCCGCGCATGCGCCGTGCCGCCCGCGCCGTCTCCAGGACGCGGCTCCCTCTCCGGTGCGCGTCGCTCCCGCAGCCCGGGGCGGCCCGGCGGAGGTGGCCTCCTTGCTGCGGGCTCCCCCGCGTCCCGCCCCGGCCCCCGGGGCCCCGCACACGCCCTGCGGCCTCCCGCTCCTCCTCGCTCCCGGCCTCCGCGCAGGGCTGGCTCGGGGCGCCAGCCGCGGGAAACTCCAGGTTTTGTTCTTGTTTGTGATGCTGGGGATGGCTTCAGGGCATCCTACCTCTGAGCGACACCCACAATGCTATTTCATTTTCTGTTTGGAAGCAGGGTCTTGCTAAGTTGCTGAAGCCAGCCTCCAGCTTGCCAGCCTCCTGTCTAGGCCTCCCAAGTACTGGGATTTCAGGCGTGCAGCACCACGCCCGGCCTGACACTCCCGTTTTATTTTTTGTTTTTTTTTTTTACCCTAGCTGGTGATAAGTCAACACTGAGGAATGGACGCGATTTCCTAGGCCTTTGTGGTGGAAACTACAGAAGAATGGTCCTCTCGGGATCGCACCCGTGGATTTGTTTTAAGTAAAGGTACTCCGCCCGCGTGGACTTGGTATGGATTGCTTTTGCTATGCGTGATTGCGCTTATTTTTGTTTTTCGTTCGGTCATTCATTTACTCGTTCTGCGATGGTGGTGGTTGCTCGTCCAGCTGTGTTAGTGTGTTCAGAGGCGGCGCGGCGCGTAGCACTTAGATAACAGGAGACCATCTGGAAAAGGCCATGCGGCAAGTCCTCGTTGCCTCCGTCCTCAGATCTCAGCAGTTTTAGCCTGCTTTTTATCCTTTACGTTTTCATTAAAACTTAAGCATATGCATCTGGAAGATTTTTTTTTTTTTTTTTTGTACTGGGAATTGAACTCGGGGGCATTCTACCTCCGAGCTACACCCTCAGCCTGATTTTATTTCTCACTTGGAATCAGGGTCTCACTAGGTTGCTGAGAGCATCTTTAAGTGACTGAGGCTGGCTTTAAACCAGCGATCCTCCTGTCTCCGCCTCCAGAGTACTGTGATTACAAACGTGCGCCTGGAGGATCTTAGAGCCAATCTGTAGTCGAGGGCGGTGGCACATGCTTGTAATCCCAATACTTGGGAGACTGAAAAAGGAGGATCACAGATCCAAGGACGGCCTCAGCAAGCAGTGAGACTCATCAACCTAGAGCGACCCTGTTTCAAAATAAAAATTTAAAAATAGGGCTGGGGGTGGTAGCTCAAAGGTAGAATGCCTTGGGTTCAAAATAAATCAAATTCTTGGCATATAAGTATATATACTGTATATCTCATATCTACTAGAGGTAAGGACTTGTTTTTAAAAAATGTACCATAATATATAAAAATATACCATAAAATATTCCATATAAAATATAAATATACCATATAAATATACCATAAAAATATACCATAATAGAAAATTATCACACAACACCAAAATTAACATTAATTCCTTGACACTGATAGAATCTAATGATTCTTATTGAATCATGACGTTAAATTTCCCCAGTTGTCTTCTTAAATTTTTATTAATTAATTAATTAATTAATTTGCTTTGCGGGGCTGGGGCATTTGACCGCCAAGCTACACACCCTGCCCTATTTTTTATTCTTTCTTTTGAAACAGGGTCTCACAAAGTTGCCGAGGGCCTCAATAAGTATCTGAGGCTGTCCCTGAACTGCGATCCTCCAGTCTTAGCCTCCCGAATGCTTAAATTTTTAAAAGAACTCACATTTACAAGGAAAATTGCAAGAATATAATAAAGTACTTTACATTTACCTGGATTAGCCTGCTGTTCATATTTGTTCATTCCCTTTCTGTTTATTCATGTTTATACACACTATTTAGGAGCTATAACTATTTTTGAGGGGTACTGGGGATTGAACCCAGGGGCATTTCACCTCTGAACTACACCCCTGATCCTTTTTTGCTTTTCTATTTTGAAACGGGGTCTCTCAAAGTTGCTGAGGCTGGCCTCAAACCCAATCCTTCTGTCTCATCCTCCCAAGTACTCAAATTGTAGGTGTGCACCACCGCGCGCGGCTAGGAACTAGTAATTATTTAAAGATAGTTTTCCTAAACTATTTGAGTGGGCTGTATATGCCCCTTATGTGTTGCCACTTAATAGCCAGTATAATATGTATTTCTTTAGAGTAATGATGTTCTTTTACATCAACAAATAAAACAGTGATCAAATTCAGGGAATTCAGCATTGACTACTTTTTAAATTTTTTTTTATTGGTGCATTGTAGTCATACATCTTAATGGAGCACAAGATTGTGGAGGCATACATGCACACGTCACTCATTTAGCCCTTCCCCAATTCCCACCGCATTCGCTCCCCCTCCCTCCTTCTCATGTTTGGCTTCGTGATTGACATGTTTGTGAGCGTATCAGGGAATCTCCCTCTTCCCCGCCCATGACCCTCCTTAGGCCTCCTTATTTTCTCATCTGTGGTTTCTCCTTCCTGGTCTAGAGTTCCTCCTATGACCCTTTTTCTCTCTAGCTTCCACATATTAGGGAGAGCACTGATTTCTTCCTTTTTGTGACTAATTTCACTTGATGCTTAACTTTTTATCTTTCATAATTTATATTCTATTTTTTTCAGTTGTCATAATAATGTTCCTTATAGCAAATTTTCTTTTCTGGCATAAGGTATAGGTCAGGGTATTGTATGTATTTAGTTGTCTTGTAGTGATAATTACGGGGTTTTTTTTTGTGTGTGTGTGCTATTGGGGATGGAACCAAGGGACATTCTACCTCTGAGCTACGCCCCCAGCCCTATTTTTTATTCTTTATTTTGAAACAGGGAGGGTCTCACTGAGTTGCAAAGGGCCTCACTAAGTAGCTGAGGCTGTCCACGAGCTGCGATCCACCTGTGTCAGCTTCCCAAATGCTTGGAATTACAAGTGTGTTTCACCATGCCTGGCTTAATTATGTTTAATGTAGAATCTTTTTTTTTTTTTGGGGGGGGTACTTGGGATGGAACCCAGAGGCTTTCCACCTCCGGGCTACACTCCCAGACCTATTTTTTATATTTTATTTGGAAACAGGGTCTCTTAAACCAGCTGAGGCTGGCTTTGAACCTGCGCGATCCTCCTGTCTCCGCCTCCCAAGCGCAGGGATACAAGCGTGCGCCACTATGCCCGGCAATGTAGAATCATTTTTGAGCCTTTGTTTCTTGTTACGTTGACATTTTTAAGAAATTATAAATCATTATTTGGTCATTTCCCTCAATTTGGAGTTGTTTCCTCGTGATAGATTTAGATTAGCATTTGGGGACTGAAGTGCTAGATCTGTAATATTTTGTGCTTTTCAGATGCTCATATCCAGAAGTGCATGATGCTGAGTCTGGTTAAGATGTTACTGTTTTTCCTCCACTGTACTACTAGTTTTCTTTTCGTAATTATAATTCATGGGATGTACTTGTAGACTGTGTAAATATCCTGTTCCTTATCAGATTTTTTCTTCTCCCTCTTCCTGATTATCATCCATTGATGAATCTTGCCAGCATGTTTTTCTGTGATGTCTGCAAAATGACAACTTTCCATATCTACTGCTATATCTCTAGTAGGACATATGTGTTGCTCTTATTATTATTATTAGGAGGAGTAGTACTAGGGATTGAACCCAGGGGCATTCGACCTCTGAACTGCACCCCAAGTCCTTTTTGATTTTATATTTTGAAATGGGATCTCCCTAAGTTGCTGAGGTTAGCCTTTGAGCCTGCAATCCTCCTGTCTCATCATCCCTAGTACTGGGATTACAAGCATGTGCCACCACATCCTGCATGTTGTTTATTTATTTTGATGCTCAGTGTCCCAGATTTGGCCCTTCAAGCTTGCTCTTTGTGTGTGTGTGTGTGTGTGTGTGTGTGTGTGTGTATGTGCGTGCGTGCATGTGTGTGTGTGTGCATGTGTGCACGTGTGTGCACAGGGTAGGTGTACTGGGGTTTGAACTCAGGGCTTTGTGTATGCTAAGCAAGTGCTCTTCCACCGAGTACATACCTAGCTCTTTTTATATCTTATTTTGAGGCGAGGTCACCCTAAATTGCTAATGCTGGCCTCAAACTTGCTGCCCTCTTGCCTCAGCCTCCCAAATACTGGGATTACAGGCCTGTGCCACCATGTCACAATCCTGTTTCTTTTTGACATGCCCCTGCGATATGTTCACTTCCTTAGTCTGGAATGTCCTTCCCTACACTCACCTTGAAATCAGCTGGCTTTCCAAAGAGTCCTGGTTTCTCTTAGTAAGGACTTGGAAACTAAGGTCCAGGTGCAGAGGACAGTCATTGCTGGGGTGTCATTGTGTCTCATTGTGTCTAGGTTCTCCTAGTGTATGGAGCTCAAAATTGTAAAGTTTTGTACTACTGCCTCCAATTTGAATCCAGCCCCTAAGGGCTCTTCCTTGCCTCTCCTGTGCCATTTTTTCCACAGTGAAAAATGCTAGCTCCCATGGACCTCAGTCTATGCACTTGTTCTATATTAATTTTTATGGATTCAGTGTCCTATTTTAATTCATGGATTTTAACCCATTAGCATAATTTATTTTGCTTGTATTTATTTATTTATTTATTTTTGAGGTACTGGGGATGGAACCCAGGGGCATTCCAAGCTGTACCCCCAGCCCTATTTTTTTGTGTGTGGTACTGGCGTTTCTGGAAACCCTTCTACCTCCGGGCTACACTCCCAGACCTATTTTATATTTTTATTTGGAAACACGGTCTCTTAAACCAGTAAGGCTGGCTTAGAACCTGAGCGATCGTCCTGTCTCCGCCTCCCAAGCGCGGGGATTACAAGCGTGCACCACCATGCCCGGCCTCAGCCCTATTTTTTATTCTTTATTTTGAAACAGCTCTCACTGAGTTTCAAAGGGTATTTTGCTTGTCTTTAGATGGATCTTGCTGTGTTGCCCGGTCTGGCCTCAGACTCTGGGGCTCAAGCAGTACTCCTGCCTTGGCCTCTCAGAGTCATTGGGACTCTAGGCAGGTGTCTCCTCATTGGGTTTATACTTTGTTCTGATGTGCAGTTGTTAATAAGATTGGACAGTGAGATTCCCTTTCACAATGATTTCTGTGTCTTCTTTCTGTTTGTCCTACTGCGTGATCATCCTCCTAAGGCTCTCCCAGTAATGAGCTGTTTTCCCACCCAAGGCTCTGCCACCCTGCCCGGCTCTGACTTCACAAGCCTAACAGGCCCCTTCTGAGTATTTACTCTGCTTATCTCCATTCAGCGTGGTGGCTCGCCAGCATTTCTTATTCATGGTGTCTCAGGGCTGTGTTTCTATGTGAGCTAGTTTGGATGTTCTAACAGCTTGGTGGGCTCAGGCCTTTGACTGCTTAGGTAGTGATTGGGACTTCATGAGTGATTATTTTAGGAGCTTTAGCCTTGGAAAATTCTTAGCATCACTTCCATTGTACTCTTTTGGTCAGATAGTCACAAAATCCGGCCAGTGTCCAAGGAAGAGGCAGAGGCCAGAGCCCTCAATGGGAGAAGTATCAAAGTCACAGTAAAGAACATATCAGAAGCCTGGCGTGGTGGCGCACGCTTGTAATCCCTGCGCTTCGGAGGCGGAGACAGGAGGATTGTGCAGTTTCGAAGCCAGCCTCTCTGGCTTAAGAGACCCTGTTTCCAAATAAAATATAAAATAGGTCTGGTAGAAGGGTTCCATCCCCAGTACCACCAAAAAAAAAAAAAAAGAAAAAAAGAAAAAAAGAAAAAGTAACTACCAGAAAAAAGGACTGGGAGTGTAGCTCAGAGGTAGAATACTGGTTTTCAACTTCCAGTATTAAATGGGATGGCTCAATAAATATTATGTGCTATTTAACATTATTACTATTATTATTGACAGCATCTTGTGGCTGCTTTGGTCATTGATATCTCAAGAAGCATGGAGATAAGATTAGAAGTTTTGACATCAACAAGCATAAAGCAGAAAAAACCCTGGCCAAGAGTTTCCTGGTTGGGACAGGTGAGTTTTTCTCTATTTATATCCTACTGCTAGTTTTATGTATGTTAAATGTGTGTTTTTATTGTGAGGTATAGTGATATTTTCTGGCCTTAAAGAAATAAAACAAAGTACTTAAAGGATCCTGTGGCCCCTGAATAGTGCTTTGCCTGTGTTTATTTTAATTAATTAATTAATTTATTTATTTATTTATTTTTTGGTGGTACTGGGGTCCCTGGAAGCCCTTCTACCTCCGGGCTACACTCCCAGACCTATTTTTACATTTTTATTTGGAAACAGGGTCTCCTAAGCCAGGGCTCACGGCTGGCTTTGAACCTGCGCGATCCTCCTGTCTCTGCCTCCCAAGCGCGGGGATTACAAGCGTGCGCCACCAAGCCCGGCTTATTTTATTTTTTTTAAATTGGTGCACTGTATTCATACATCATAATGGGATTAAAAAAAAAAACTTTTGTAGACATACATGCACACATCGCCCAGTTAGCCCCTACCCGATCCCCACCCCGTTCCCTCCCATCCCACCTTCCCATGCCTGGCTTAGTGGTTGACATCTAGTATTATAGCAATTTATCCAAAATTAACAATGATAATCTCACATAACAGTTTCATTTGTCTGATACCAAGCTTTTGATGACTTAAAGATAACATTTCAATATTTCTTTTTGCTTTCTTTCTTACCAGAGAATATTTATTTTCTTTTTTTTTTAGGTGAAACTATCATATACTTATATATTTATTTTTCAGAAAAAAATCTATCCTAATATGGAATATGGACTCTAGATACCCAAAATGATCTTGAAAAAGAACAAAGCTAGAAGATATATATTTTCTGATTTCAAACCATATAAAGCTACAATAATTGAAACAGTGTAGTACTGTTCTAAAGGCAGATATATAAACCTTTGGAGTTAAATAAAAGCCTAGAGATAAATTCTTCCATATATTGTCAAGTTATTTTTGACAAGGTTTCCATGAACATTTGGTGGAGGAAATAATAATCTTTTAACTAAATATTGTTGAAAAATAATAATTACATGGAAAAGAATAAAATTGGACCCTTACCTAACACCATATGCAAATATTAACTCAAAATAGATAAAAGACCTAAATATAAATCTTAAGACTATAAACTTTTAGAAGAAAATCTGGGTCATAAAACCTCACAACATTGAAATTAGCAGTGATTTCTTGGATATGATTTCAATGGCACAGGCAACAGAAGGGTAAACAAACTCTCTAAAAAATAAATAAATATTGTATATCCAATGACAATGTAAACAGAGTTAAAAGTTACTGATAGAATGGGATAAAATATTTCCAAATGCTATATCTGAAGGTATATTAATATTCCAACTATAAATCCTAAAAATTAGCAACAATAAAAGAAAACAATACAATTTAGAGATAGGTAAAAGACTAACATAAATAATGAATCTCCACAGATAACCAATCTTAGTTGTCTGCTGGATGGAAACTCTTGTTTCTCTGGTTCTGGTGTGTGTTACCTATTTCTTCTTTGTAGTTAATCTCTTTGAGTATTTTCTCTAGCGCTGGTTCTGAAGACATAAATTCCTTCAGTTTCTGTTTGTCATGGAAGCTTCTTATTTCTCCATCTAATTTGATAGAAAGTTTTGCTGGGTAGGAAATTTTTGGCTGGAAGTTGTTTTCTTTCAGAGTTTGGAATATATTACTCCAAGCCCTTCTGGCTCTCATGACTTATTTTGGGAAGTGTGGAGTGATTCTAATTGGTTTCCCTCTGAATGTCACTTGGCCTTTTTTTGTTGTTGCCTTTAAGATTCTCTGCTTGGCTTCCAGATTGGTCATTTTGACAATTATGTGGCGTGGGGATCCTCTTCTCCGATCCTGTCTAAAGGGAGTTCTATAAGTTTCCTGGACCTGTGTATCGACCTCTTGCTCTTTGTTTGGAAAATTTTCTGCTATTACTTCCTTGAAGAGATTGTTGATCCCTTTGGTTTCACCTTCTTTTCCCTCCTCTATTCCAATTATTCTTAGGTTAGCTCTCTTAAAATGGGCCCATATTTCTTCAATGTCAGATTCCTGCTGTCGGATATTTTTTTTCTAGATTAGAAACTATGTGTTCCTTTTTGGATTGATCGTCTTCTAAGAGTGAGATTCTATTCTCCATGTTGTCTAATCGGTTGTTTGTGCTTTGAATTGAGGCCTTTACTTCATTAATTGCATCTTTATCTCTTTTTAGCTTTCTCTGAAACACCTCTATTATTTCTACAGTTATTTTCCTGATTTGATCTTCTAGAAATCTCTGAATTTCTGTTTTATCGGGTTCTGATGTTGTGGGGTTGTGGGCATTCATTGGTCCATTGTTATTCCTCTTTCCCATGATTTCGGAAGTTTGTGCCTTCTCTGGGTTCTTCCCTTGGGTCACTACGACTTCAGTTAAGGTGCTCTGGATCTCGAGTCTGTGGTATCTCAGTCCCCACTACTCCTTTACTGGGTGGTATCGCAGAGTCTCAGACCCAGGGAGTTAATAGAGGCTTCTTTAGATTATGGGGGGTGCCAGGTTGGGCATTCTCCTATGGTATGATATCTCTACCACCTCCACTCTCCCACTGGGTCAAGTCCCTGGGAGTGCAGTACTGGGATTTCTCCTCTAGGGGCTACAATTTGACTCACTGTTGTTGAGTGCGCTGATGGAGCTGTAGTGGACTCGGTGAATTCGCTGCTGCTGCCTCCGGTGGCAATATGGCGCTGCTGCCATGCCCTTGGCCATGAGGCTGGCGTATTTCTTCTGTGGTTTTGAGCTCCGCTCTGAGTCCCTGCAGGGTGTGCTGAGCCCAGCCCCTGGGAGCCGGCAGTAAGGCGCTGCTGCCATGTCCTCGGGTGTGAGGCCGGCGTATCTCCTCTGTGGCTCTGAGCTCTATTCTGAGTCCCCCTCCTCTCTGGGGCCTGGTGCTGCAAGGGAAGATGGTGCCCACGCCACTCCACGCCGCAGCTCTGGCCGCAGCACTGCGGTCTGGTTTCTTTCTGGTGTCTCATTTTTTCAGCCCTCTTTTTCTCTGTCCCTTGTAATTACATTTTTTGTTTCTCTGCTGATGGTGTTTTCTGGCTATGAAAGGCCCTGATTTTGTGGTGATAGAGAGTGGTTGTTAGCAGGGCTTGTAGGCCCCGCTTTTCTCCGTCGCCATCTTCTCAGAAATTCTGTGTTTAGTTTTTATTGTAATGAGTGAATTAGCTTTCCCAGAATGTTGAGTGGTCTTTCTAGAAGAATGTTTTACTTTGAGAAAGCTTCTTTTCTATAGCTGGCATGGTGGCGCACACTTGTAATCCCAGCATTTGGGAGTCTGAGACAGGAGGATTGCAGTTCGCAGACAGCCTCGGCTATTTAGTGAGGTCCTTTACTACTCACTGATATCCTGTTTCAAAATAAAGAATTAAAAATAGGGCTGGGGGTATAGCTATGAGGTAGCCGGGCACGGTGGTGCACACTTGGTAACACATGCTTGTAATCCCCGCGCCTGGGAGGCTGAGAAAGGAGGATTGCACAGGTTCAAAGCCAGCCTCAGCTACTTAGTGAGGCTCTCAGCAACTTAGTGAGACCCTGTTTCCAAATAAAATATAAAATATGTCTGGGAGTATAGCCCAGAGGTAGAAAGCCTTTGGGTACCACCCCCAGTACCATCAAAAAAAAAAAAAAAAAAGGTCTGGGGGTGTAGCTCTGAGGTAGAATGCCTCTGGGTTCCATCCTCAGTACTGTAAAAAAAAAGAAAGAAAGAAAGAAAACTTTTTTTTTCTTTTTGGTGGTACTGGGGTTCCTGGAAACCCTTCTACCTCCAGGCTACACACCCAGACCTATTTTTATATTTTTATTTGGAAACAGGGTCTCTTAAGCCAGTGTGGCTGGCTTCGAACCTGCGCGATCCTCCTGTCTCCGCCTTCCAAGCGCGGGGATTACAAGTGTGCGCCACCATGCCCGGCAAAAGGAATAATACTTCTTATCTTCATAATATGTTTAAGTTGGTTGAGATGGCATATAGGCATATATCTGGAAGGAATGCTTATTTTCCTGAACCGCTTCTACTAGAGCAGTCTGTGAAGTGTTTCTTCCTGTTGTGGTTTTCATGAGTGTGTTATGAAGTGTCCTCAGGGCCAGGACAGAAGAGATGGGTCACAATGCCTCAGTAATCCAAGAATGCCATTCATATTATATGGCATAGATTCTTCATATTAGGGAAAGTAGCCAAACCTATAAAATCCTCTTAAAATTTATGATCATTGAAATGAAGTGTCAAATTTCCTGGGAGAAATTGTAGCACTGATGAACTTCCCTGGAACAGGAGTTCTCTAACTTTAGGATTTTTCAGAATCCTCAGGGCAGGTTGTTTAACAGGTCTCTGGGCCACACCACCAAAAGTAGGACAGCTCAGCAGATCTGGGGTGGGTTCGGGTTATTTGTAATTTTAACAGCTTCTCAGGTGCTTCTTGCTGCTAATGGCTCAGAGATACTTTGAAAACCACTGCTTCAGTGAGGCTCTTGCAACTTAGGGAAACTCTGTTTCCAAATGAAAAGTAAAATAGATCTGGGCATGTAACCTGGAGGTAAAAGGTCCCTAGGCTTTATCTTTGGTATTACAAAACAAAAAAAGGTTAATTTATTTTATTTATTTATTTTTGGTAGTACTGGGGGTGGAACCCAGAGGCTTTCTACCTCTGGGCTATACTTCCAGACTTTTTTTTAAAATATATTTTATTTGGAAACAGGGTTTCACTAAGTTGCTGAAAGCCTCACTAAGTAGCTGAGGCTGGCTTTGAACACGTGCGATCCTCCTGTCTCAGCCTCCCAAGCACGGGGATTACAAGCGTGCGCCACCACGCCCGGCTAAAAAGGTTAATTTAAAGCAGTCTACTTTTCTTAACCAAAAATGATCAGAATTGAGGATTTATTAATTTCCAAAGCCATATCCATTTTTTAATACGGTACTGGGGATTGAACCCAGGTAGGGGCATTCTACCTCTGAGCTACATTCCCAGCCCAATTTTTTGTTCTTTATTTTTAAACAAATCTCACTAAGTTGCAGAGGGCTCACTAAGTAGCTGCGGCTGGCCACAAACCGTGATCCTCCTGTCTCAGCTTCCTAAGTACTGGGATTATAAGCATGTACCATCACACCTGGCTTTATATTTTTATTCAAGTAATAATATAAAAAGTAAATAATATAAAAACTTGTCCACAGCACAGCTAAAATTAATAAAAGATTAAAAGGCTGACATGGTGTCACATGCCTGTAATCCAGGTCCCTTAGAGTCTGAACCTGAAGGATCGCAGGTTCAAGACTAGCCTCAGCAACTTAGACCCTGTTTCAAATAAAATAATAAAAACAAATAAGTAAATAAATAAAAGTAGCTAGGTATGGTGGCACACACTTGTAATCCCGTACTTGGGAGGCTAAGACAGGTTTGTGGCCAGCCTCTTCAACTTAATGAGGTCCTCCACAACTTAAATCCTCTTTCAAAAATAAAAAAATATGCCGGGCGTGGTGGCGCATGCCACCACGGAGACTGAAGCCTGAGGATCGCAGTTCATGGACAGCCTCAGCTACTTAGTGAGGCCCTCTGCAAACTTAATGAGACCCTGTTTCAAAATAAAGAATAAAAAATAGGGCAGGGGGTGTAGCTCGGAGGTCAAATGCTTCCATCTCTAGACCCGCAAAATAAAGTAAATAAATAAATAAATAGATAAATAAATAAGAATAAAATAGGGCTGGTGGTAGGTTGCCCCTAGGTTCCATTCCCCAGTACCACATACACATACATACACACAAATAAATACATAATAAAATAAAAATAAAGGGCTAGGGGTGCAGCTTGGAGGAAGAATGCCCCTGATACAATCCCCAGTACCAAAGAGAGAGAGAGAGAGAGAGAGAGAGAGAGAGACAGACAGACAGACAGACAGACAGACAGAGGTTACATAGCTACTAACCCAGTTTTGGCTATCAGAGTTAGAAGACACTCCTATAGTGTTAAACTTCAAAGAAATTTAAATGCAACCATTGGGCCACCTTTCTGAACAAAGTCTTTTAGTTAACAATTAATTTTTGGCAGTGCTAGAGGTAGAACCCAAGGCCTCCTGCTTACTTGCAAGGGCTCTACCACTGAGCTACACCCTATCCCCAGAGGTATTTTAATTTTTTTTTTTTTTTGGTATGAGAGATTGAACCCTGGGGCACACTACCTCTCAGCTGTACCCCTAGCTCTATTTTGAAACAGGGTTTCAAAACCAGGCATGGTGGCGCACACTTGTAATCCCAGTATCTGGGAGGCTGAGACAGGAGGATTGCAGGCTCACAGTCAGCCTCAGTAACTTAGTGAGCCCCTCTGAAACTTAGTGAGACCCTGTTTCAATATAAAGAATAAAAAATAGGGCTGAGGGTATAGCTTGGAGGTAGAATGCCCCTGGATTCAATCCC
The DNA here is from genome assembly GCF_963383645.1 of Muscardinus avellanarius. Lineage (NCBI taxonomy): Eukaryota > Metazoa > Chordata > Mammalia > Rodentia > Gliridae > Muscardinus > Muscardinus avellanarius. The sequence goes on along the minus strand of NC_137786.1, from coordinate 32,833,627 downwards.
CAGTACCACAATGCATGCATGAATGAATGAAATAGGTTTTTCCCAAGTTGCTGAGGGTATGACTGAGTTGCTGAGGCTGGCCTGGAACCTGCAGTCTGCTTGTCTCAGCCTCCCAAGTACTGGAATTACACATGTGCACCACCACACCCAGCTTCAAGAAGTGTTTTTATTTTGTTTTTTATTAATACTGGGGATTGACCCAGGGGCATTCTACCTCCAAGCAAGACACCAGCCTTTTTTTATTTTTTGTTTCGAAACAGAGTCTTGCCAAGTTGCTGAGACTGGCCTCGATCCTCCTGTCTCGGCCTCCCATGTGCTAAGATGACAGGTGCGTGCCACCATGCCCGGTCCAAGAGGTGTTTTTAAATTAACGAAAATTCTGTAGGTTACAGTATTTATTTTCTGATTTGTGGAACAAATTATAATGTTTCTTAAATGTTATTTTCCTTTCTGGAATAATTTATTTAGACAGGAGCGTGAATTAACTTCTGGGGTCACTTAACTCCTTCACATGTTTTTTTTTTTTTTTAATTTTATTTTTCTCTTAGGAGAATGAAGCTGTTTTTCTTTTGGATGATAAATCCATAAGTGAAATTAATTTGCTATCAGGAAGAACAAAGAAGAAGGTCCCCGGTCTGCAGCCTTGGTTGAAGGATGTTTTCATCCTGGCAACATCCACGAATGGTTAAGTAACATAGATGTTTTCACAAGGCCAGGGTGACTGTGTTTTTAATAATTTGGGTAATATTAAGGGAAATATTAGGTTAAGAATTGCATTTCCCTTTTGAACACAGACGCCTGGCTGGCTGGGGTACTCACTACAGGGGAGCTTTTCCTTTGGAACAAAGATCAAGATTGTTTGAAAACGGTACAAGTAACCGAGGAGCCTAAGGAAGCCATCAAAGCTGCGGTCGGTAGGAACTTGTATCTGTTTGTACGGGATTAACTGGGAGAACAGAAGGGAAACGGAGAAAACATTTTCCTATTACTCTTTTGAAAATGTATCTTCGTATGCTTGCATATGCATAGCTATATGGATGTACATTTCTTTATATATATGTTTTTAATGTTTAACAGTGTTGGTCTGTGATACCTAAATTCAAACTCGTAGAAGAAAAGTCCGTCATGTTTTACATGTCTGTGATCATAATGGGCTCCTAATGCCGTATATAAGTATTTCTCGAGAGAATTCAGACTTCAGAAGGCTTAATTCGTTTTTTTGTTTTATTTAATTAGCAAGTTCTTCAAGACTATACTTGTATGTAGCTGGAAATGGGAAAAGAGTTCTGTTCATAACGCCCTCTGGACTCATATTTCTTTGGGAATATTTGGAATTAAAGAATATATTACCTTCTAAAAGCCTGTCACTGGTGGGTCAGTGGTCCCAGATCATACCCGAAGAAACAGTTCTCGTGCCTTCCACTGAAGATAAAGAAGCTGTGGCGAATGCTGCTTTTATAAAAAATGAGGTAATATCCAAATTGGACAAGCTGCGGCAGCTGAGATCTCAGACTCCAGGAGGAGACTGTGCTTCCGAAGCTGTTCCGTAGACAGCGTGGCTGGACAGCTGGCTCTGGGCTATCACAGTGGCGATGAAATTATTGTATGGAAAATATATTTTTGCATTTCTTGGGTCACATTTTTTAAAATGTTTGTTAGCTAGACAGGTGGTGCACACCTGTAATCATAGTACTTGGGGAGCTGAGACCAGAGGATTACAAATTCCAGGCCAGCCTCAGCAACTCAGTGAGCGCCTGTTTAAAAAAAAAAAAAAAAAGGGAGAAGGCTGGGGTTGTAATGCAGAAGTCCCTGGATCCCCAGTACCAGAAATAAGTATATGTTTGTTAAAAGTGGTTCAAAATTAAAACTTCATTATTCCTTTTCCCCTAATTTAAAATATAACTTGTTTTGTAATTTTTTTTTTTTTTTTTTTTTTTTTTTTACCCAGCATCTTTCTACCTCTGGGCTATACTCCCAGACCTATTTTTATATTTTATTACAAACAGGGTCTCACTAAGTTGCTGAGAGCCTCATTAAGTAGCTGAGGCTGGCTTCGAACTGGTGCGATCCTCCTGTCTCAGCCTCCCAAGCACTGGGATTACAAGCGTGCACCACCACGCCCGGCTTGTTTTGTAATTTAATAGTCCAGAATTGGTGATTAAATAAATAGTTCGATTCCCAGGAAATAACAGATTTGTTTAAAATTTGGCTGGGTGTGATGGTGCACACTTATATAATTCCAGTACTTGGGATGCTGAGACAGGAGGAGTGCAGGTTTGAAAACAGCCTCAACTAGTAGTGAGACTTATTAGCCTAGTGAGGCAGTGTTTAAAAAAAAAAAAAATAGGCTGGCATGTAGCTTTGAGGTAGAATGCCTGTAAATTCAATCTCCACTATCAAATAAATAGAGCCGGGCGTGGTGGCGCACACTTGTAATCCCAGCATTCTGGAGGCTGAGACTAGAGGATCGCGGTTCACGGACAGCCTCAGCTACCTAGTATCGTCCCCTAAGACTCCGACCCGCAGGGGCTTAGAGAACGACACAGACACCTCTTCAGCTGAAATATGAATTCTTCTTTAATGGATCCTTAATATGTCTCTTAATATGTCTCTTCTAATATGTCTGACAATGCGTACAGCAAGTACAATATATAACAGCATCATAATCCCTCCTTCTATTCCCTACCAACCCCAAGCTTCCACAGCTAGAGCATGCACATTTCTGACTTTCTCATAGGCAGGCTGGTGGTAGGCGTCACTGATCATTCTGCAGGCACGTAGCATGGCACACTGCGCATGCTCAAGGAGACGTCCATCTTGTGAGTCTCATGACTTGGCTGCAAGCCTAGGCGCCATCTTGAATCCACGCTGGCAACAAGCCTGGGTGCCATCTCGGTCCAGCCGAGTGGGCCCCAACAACCTAGAGAGGCTCTTTGCAACTCAGTGAGACCCGGTTTCAAATAAAGAATAAAAAATAGGCCAGGGAGTGTAGCTTGGAGGTAGAATGCCCCTGGGTTCCATCCCCAGACCCGTAAAATCAATCAATCAATCAATCAATCAGTCAATTAATAAATAAAAATTAAAAATAAATATTAAAAATAAAATAGTCAATTGGCACTCTGTATGTATAGACCCACATCTATTACCTAATCCACTCTTGTTTGAAATTGCATTTTAAAGTACAGGTGCCCACCCAACTGAGGTTGTACTACAATATGAATAATATAAACTATAAAAGAATAGAAAAATAACTAAGGATCTTTTGAGGCCTTGCAGAGCATATGCAAGGGCCCTGGCTTTAAGCTCTAACACTCCCCCCCAAAAAAAAGAAAAAGAAAATTTCACATTATAGCCATGATAAATGGCAGTTTTTAAGTTCTTTTATTGATATATGTGTGTGTGTGTGTGTGTGTGTGTATATATACATATATGTATACATATACATACATACATATATACATATATACATATTCGGTACTGGGAATCGAACTCAGGGGCATTCTACCTCTGAGCTACACCCTAGCTCTATTTTTTATTCTTTATTTTTTTTGCGGGTTTGGGGATGGAACCCAGGGGCATTTGACCTCTGAGCTACATCCCCTGCCCTATTTTTTATTCTTTATTTTGAAACAGGGTCTCACTAAGTTGCAAAGGGCCTCACTAAGTAGCTGAGGCTGTCCGCGAACCGCGATCTTCTGGTCTCAGCCTCCTGAATGCTGGGATTACTAGCGTGCACCACCACGCCCGGCTTTATTCTTTGTTTATTTATTTTGCAGTATTGGGGATATAACTCAGGGTATTCTACCTCCGAGCTATACCCCCAGCCCTATTTTCTCAGTCCTATTTTTTAATTCTTTATTTTGAAACAGGGTCTTACTAAGTTGCTATGGGCCTCATTAAGTAGCCAGTGCTGGCCTCTAACCTGCAATCCTTCTGTCTCAGCCTCCCAAGTGCTGGGATTACAAGCATGTGCCACCAGGCCAGAGATATAATATCTGTACAGTGGGATACATTGTGGTAATTCAGTGCATGTATACATGTGAGATATAATATTTGAACAGTGGAATATATATTGTAATTCAGTGCATGTATACACTGTATAATAATTAAAGGTAATAAGCAAGCCTAGTGTGATGTCACATGCCTATAATTTTTTTTTTTTTTTTGGTGGTACTGGGGATGGAACCCAGGGGCCTTCTACCTCCGGGCTACACTCCCAGACCTATTTTATATTTTTTATTTGGAAACAGGGTCTCTTAAGCCAGCAGAGGCTGGCTTCGAACCTGCATGATACTCCTGTCTCCGCCTCCCAAGTGCAGGGATTACAAGTGTGTGCCACCACGCCCGGCAACCCTATAATCTTAATACTTGGGACGTTGAGACAGAAGGACTGCATGTTTGAGGACAACCTTAGCAACTTAGCTAGACTCTTAGCAATTTAGTGAGACTGTTTCAAAATAAAAAAATAAACAAAAAGGGCTGGGGATATAGCTTGGAGATAGAATACTCTGGGTTCAATCCCCAGTACCAAAAAAGAGATAAAAATAAAAACTGAAGAGGGCTGTGGATGTAGCTCTAGCTCAGAAGTAGAATGTCCCTTCCTGCATGTGTATGTGGGGACACACACACACACACAAACACACACACACACACACACACTCACACACACAGTAATAAACATTTCCATCTCTTTAGACACCAATGGTTTTTTTTTTCTTTGGTGGTACTGAGGTTCCTGGAAGCCCTTCTACCTCCGGGCTACACTCCCAGACCTATTTTTACACTTTTATTTGGAAACAGGGTCTCCTAAGCCAGCGCGCGTGGCTGGCTTTGAACCTGCGCGATCCTCCTGTCTCCGCCTCCCAAGCGCGGGGATTACAAGCGTGTGCCACCACGCCCGGCTGACACCAATGGTTTTTGTGTGTCAGAAATTTCATACTTGTCTAGTCATTTTGAATTATATCATAGATTGGTTTAATGAGTAGTTACCCACAAATTAGAGCTAGTTTTACTTTGGAGCGGGCATGGTGGCACACACTGGCAGCTGAGAGGCAGGTCACAGGTGTGAGGCGGGCCTCAGCAATTTAGAGACATCCTTAGCAACTCAGTGAGACTGTTTCAAAATAAAAAAAGAAAAGGGCGAGGGGTGTGTCTCAGAGATAGAACGCCTCTGGGCTCAATTACCAGGACCAGAAAACAAGAAAAAGTTACGCATGTTTTTATGCTCCTTATCGAACATTTTCTGAACATAAACCGCAACCTGAGGGGCTGGGATGTGGCTCGGGGGCAGGACACACGCTTTGCATGTTCGAGGGCTTCAGTCCCAGGGCCAGAAACCAAACCAACCCTGATGTCCAGTTAGAAGCTGCTTCTGGCTCAGGAAAGATTGCTTAGTCTTTAGCTTAATGATAAAAATAAAAATACAAGCAGGGTTCCAATGTTTTTCATTGATTTTATGTATGAGGACAAATGTATTTACATGCTTTTTATATATCTTGATTCATTTTCAGATTAATTTTATACTAAAGTATATTCACTTTATCTACAGTTGTTTGGAGACTGCTGCCTGTGTTCATTCACTTTTTATTCTGGGGAATGCCTGAAGTTAACATTTCTCGCAATTCGGTGGAATGAGAATGTGTTTACACCTATAAGGTGAGGTTAAATATTTCCTTCTCCCTAATTTCCTATCACTTTTTTTTTTTTTTTTTTTTTTGGTGGTACTGGGGATGGAACCCTTCTACCTCCAGGCTACATTCCCAGACCTATTTTATATTTTATTTGGAAACAGGGCCTCTTAAGCCAGCGAGGCTGGCTTCTAACCAGCACCATCCTCCTGTCTCCGCCTCCGAAGCGCAGGGATTACAAACTGCGCCACCACGGTCGGCTTCCTGCCGCTTTTAAAAACATTGTCTTGCTGGGCGTGGTGGCGCACGCTTGTAATCCCCGCGCTTGGGAGGCAGAGACAGGAGGATCGCGCAGGTTCGAAGCCAGCTGCGCGTGCTGGCTTAAGGAGACCCTGTTTCCGAATAAAAAATGTAAAAATAGGTCTGGGAGTGTAGCCCGGAGGTAGAAGGGCTTCCAGGAACCCCAGTACCACCAAAAACAAAACAAAACAAAACAAAAACATTGTCTTTTGACCCATTATCTTTTGACTTAAGATTTGTAAATGTTAATGGAATTTCAGTTTCTGGGGCTTTACAGATTATTTCTTCCTACCTTTCATTTCTAAATGTTTAATCTAGAAAGTTTTCTTGTTTTTGTTTTGTTTTGAAGTAAGGGCATGTAAAAGATAAGGCAGGCTATAGCTTTACTTTTCTTGAGGCTATAAAAAATTTTTTTTTTTTTTTGGCGGGTCTGGGCATGGAACCCTGGGCCATTTGACCTCCAAGCTACACCCCTTGCCCTATTTTTATTCTTTAATTTTGAAACAGGGTCTCACTGGGTTGCGAAGGGCCTCACTAAGTAGCTGAGGCTGTCCATGAACTGTGATCCTCCGGTCTCAGCCTCCCGAATGCTGGGATGACAAGTGTGCACCACTATGCCTGGTTTCAAATGTTTTTTAAAATTAAAATAGTTTTATTCTAAAAAGCTCAATAAAGTAAGCAGGGTGGGTGGTACTGCTCAGGGACTTGGAAGGCTGAGTAGGAGGATCACAAGTTTGAGTCCAGCATAGGCAACTTTTATTTATTTATTTATTTATTTATTTTTATTTTTTGTGGTACTGGGATGGAACCCAGGGGCTTTCTACCTCTAGGCTATACCCCCAGACCTGTTTTATACTTTATTTGGAAATAGGGTTTCACTAAGTTGCTGAGAGCTTCACTTAGTAGCTGAGGCTGGCTTCGAACCTGCGCAATCTTCTTGTCTCAGCCTCGCAAGCACTGGGATTACAAGAATGTACCACCATGCCCGGACTTATTTACTTTTTATTTATTTATTTATTTATTTATTTATTTATTTATGGTACTGGGGATTGAACTCAGGGGTACCTCAGGATGTACCCCAGAGCTACATCCCAACCCTATTTTTATTTTTTATTTTTAAACCGGGTCATGTTAGGTTGATTAGAGTCTCACTACTTGCTAAGGCTATACTCAAACCTGCAATTCTATCTCAGCCTCCCAAATACTGGAGATATAGGTATGTGTCACCACACCTAGCTGGAATGAAGCAGGTAGAATGTCCTTGGATTCAACGAACCCCAGTACTGGATAAATAATAAATAAAAATAAAAAGCTCAATAAAATAGAAAAAATAAACTAGAAGCTTATAATGCCCAAGATTTAGTAAAATGTTGTGATTTTGAAAAAATTCTTATGCCAGTGGGACTTTATAAAGTAGTTTGCGTAAATTAAGCAAATCTTATGTATAAAACTAAATAGACTTTGGTAAATATAACCTTATTTATTTATTTATGTATTTATTTATGTATTTATTTATTTATTTTGTGGACCAGGATTGAACCCAGGGGTATTTTACCTCTGAGTTACACCCCAGCCCTATCATACTTTTATTTTGAAATGGGGTCTCACTAGTTTGATGGGTCTCACTACTTGCTGAGGCTGATCTCAAACTTGTGATCCTCCTGTCTCAGCCTCCTAAGTACTGGGATTATAGGTATGTGCCACTATCCCTGGCTTAGTGTGTGTGTGTGTGTGTGTGTGTGTGTGTGTGTGTGTGTGTGTTACTAGTGATTGAACCCAGGTGTTCTACCATTGAGTTATACTCCTAGCTCTACTTTTGTTTTTTGTGGTACGTAGGAATTCCATCTCTAGGCTACATCTCTAGTTCTGTTTTATTTTTTAGTTTGAAACAGGCTCTCATTAAGTTGCTAAGCACCTCACTAAGTTGCTGAGGCTAGCCTCTAACCTTAATCCTCCTGTCTCGGGCTCCCAAATACTGAGATTACAGGTATGCCCACTGGACCTAGCTTCTACTTTTTTACTCCCTGTACAAATACTTGCTGTTATGTAAAAATATGATTATCTAGACATTTAATTGATGAAGGCATACTTGGGCCTAACTATGGAACATGGCTATACTAATAAAACTCTTAAATACTGAACTTGTTTGACTGACTGACAGCTATTCTTTTGTGCCCTGAATGAAACTTGTTATCTGTTAGTGCTGGGAATTGAACCTGGCATATGTTAGGCATGCCCCCTTCCTACTGAGCCACATGCTCAGACTGCCTGGATGGACCTTTTGAAAGTTCACTAAGAGGCCCCTAATTGTTTTGTACATTTGTAGGCATTTGGGTGGACCCTTAATTTTTTTTTCTTTTTGCGGTACTGGGGATGGAGCCCAGGGACATGACATTCTACCTCCAAGCTATACCCCTATTTTTTATTTTTTATTTTGAAACAGGGTCTTATTAAGTTGCAGAGGGCCTCACTAAGTAGCTGAGGCTGGTCGCACACTGCGATCCTCCTGTCTCAGCCTCCCAGCGTGCGTCACTAAGCCTGGCTTGGACGGTTCATTTTTGTAATGAGCTATATGTCAGCTTTAAGTTGCTGTATCAGCAATGTGTAGTTCTGTGTGCCTGTATTCCATTTACTTGGGAGGCTGAGGTGTGAGGGTTACTTGACCCCAGGAGTTCAAAGCCAGTCTGGATCATATAGTGAGACCCTGCCTCAAAAACAAAGCCCCCAAACAAATGGATGAATGAATGAATGAATGAATGAATGAATAAATGTCACTCTAATTCCTGGTTTTAGTTATTTCATTATTTTCTCAGGTCATTACCATACCATGTCCATTGGGCACAACAAAACTGTCTTCTGAGCACTTTAATTCCAAAATGTGAAGCAGTGAAGTCAAGAGGAGCTCTGATATCTGCCTTTTCAAGAGACGGCCTCACCCTCACAGTAGCTCTTAATCAGAGAGACCCAAAGGTGAGTGTATGTAGTCTGTTTTGGAAAGTAATTATAAAAGGGGATTTATTCTAGTGTCAAGATTTGTGGGTTTTTTGAGATAGTTGTTTCTTCTCTCAGTATCACTCATGCTCTTTAAATTGGTGTTTCTGTCCTCCTTTCCTTCCTGTGCTAGGCATGTGCTAGGCAAGGGTTCATCACTGAGTTGTACTGCCAGCCCGAAACTGGTATTTGCTAATCCAGTTTATCATTGTTTATTCATACAATCATTTAAATTAGCTGCAGTAATTTTATTTATTTATTTATTTATTTATCTATCTATCTTTTTTGTGGTGCTGGGGGTGGAACCCAGAGGCTTTCTACCTCCAGGCTATACTCCCAGATCTATTTTTGGAAACAGGGTCTCACTAAGTTACCGAGAGCCTCACTAAGTAGCTGAGGCTGGCTTCGAACCTGCGTGATCCTCCTGTCTCAGCCTCCCAAGTGCGGGGATTACAAGCATGCGCCACCACGCCCAGCTAACCGCAGTAATTTTCTAAAATTGGTGAAAAGAGGATAGGGAAAAAAGAAAAAAGAATAGAGCAGTAACTGATGTTCTCATGGTAGAATGGAAAAGAGCAAAGGGCATAATATATGAGGTCCATACTGCCTTAACAGTTGGGAATGACTCCCTAGATAGCGTATTTATTTAGTTAGTTAGTGGTTCTGGGTATTGAACCCAGGGACATTCTACCTCAGAGCTTCACCCTCAGACCTTTTTTTGTTTGTTTTAAACAGTTTTAAACAGAGTCTTGCTAAGTTGCTAAGACTGGTCTCAAACCTGAGATCTTCCTATCTCATTCTCCCAAATACTGGCATTATAGGCGTGTACCACCATGCCAAGCTTCCCTACATAATATATAATATTTCTCTAAGTCCCCAGAGTTGTAATGATTAAAATAATTTTTCTTCTAGGCAACTCAAGTGTTGTTTATAAACACAGTGAATTTTGGTACCCTCTGTGGTAACCTTAAAGGATGTAGCAATAAGAATCCCGTGGTTCCCGCTACACTTATCAGGTATGAACTCTTAACATTTCTCATTGTGCTTTTTTTCTGTTTCAGTAGTTTAAGAAGTTGAAGGCTCTAATTCCATGGGGGTCATTTAGATAGAGAATGCAACTTTCTTTCACCATGTGTGCTCGACGAATTCTAAATGTATGCTTGTTAATTTACTCTATGTGAGGAAAGCCTTAAATATGTTAAGGAGTGCCCCTGGGTTGAATCCCCAGCACCCTCTCCCCAGTAATAAGAAAAAAACTCATTCTAATTAAAATGTGAGTGACTAAACAGCTCAATTCTAGAGAATATTTTGATGCTTGAATTGCTTATGAATCGAAATAAGTTTTTCTTTGAAATATCATTGCCATGAGCAAGCTCCTTTTTTCTATGAAGTAAATTCATGAAGTGGGTGTGACAGTTGTCTACTCTCCATCCTTTTGCCTCTCTTTTCTGAAGTGTCGCACCCTGCACTGTGCAGCTCATTACAGATCCTCAAGTACATTGTGGCGAATACCTTAACACGCGCCTTTGTCTCTTTAGGTCCTACTGGGTGGGTGACATCAGCTGGACGCATGATAGTCTTTTTCTGGCTTGTGTGTTAAAACGTGGCTCCCTGGTTTTATTGACCTGCCAAGGTGAACTGTTAACTTTAGTTACATTTGGTTGCTCTATAGAATTTGGGCCCGCAGAATTCATTCCTCTTCATCCACTAATAACATATAGGTGAGACATTCGAATTGTTCTAATTTTTCACAGAAGTTTTTCTCTTTTGTTATTGCTTTTACTCTGTATTTTAAAAATTAATTTCACCTTTCAAATTGTCTTTCTTTCTTTGCGTCTGTCATCTCAATGTCTGTCTCTTATTTATAGTTTTCTTCTATTTCTTTTTGTGGCTTAATCCTGGTGAAAATTTTGACATTGTGACTATGTAAGTATATTATTTAAATATTTAATAGCACTAGAAATTTGTCTTCTTTGGTTTAAAAGACAATAAAAGTCTGATATGACATTTATTGTTATGAAAGAATAGCGTGTCAATAAATTAATAACTTAAAATTAACTTGACATGTAGATTTATTCACTTTTATCTTAAAGGGCAACAGTTGCCTTTAATGAATAGAAGACTTTAATGAATACAAGACTTTAAACTCTAGCTATATTTTGCTGGGTGTGGTAGCTCACGCTTGTAATCCCCACGCTTGGGAGGTGGAGACAGGAACATTGCGCAGGTTCGAAGCCAGCCTTTCTGGCTTAAGAGACCCTGTTTCCAAATAACAAAATATAAAAATAGGTCTGGGAGTGTAGCCTGGAGGTAGAAAGGTTCCATCCCCAGTACCACACACACACAAAAAAATTTACTTTGTTTTATTTTATTTTTTGCTGGTACTAGGAATTGAACCCAGGGATGCTCTATTATTTTATTTTTTATTTTGAAAAAGAGCCTCGCTAAGTTATTACATACTCACCTCGAACCTGTAATTCTCCAGTCTCAGCCTCTCAAGTACTGGGAATGCGGGTGTGCCCCTCTGCCCTACTCAATTTAAAATTTTTAATTGTGAAATAAGGTGGTAGTTTTGCTTTGCAGTCAGACTGATCAAGAGTCAAGTCTTAAGCCAGGCGTGGTGGCGCACGCTTGTAACCCCAGCATTGACAGGCTGAGACAGGAGGATCCAGGTACATGGCCAGCCACTTAGTGAGGTTCTTCTCAAATGCAGTGTGACCTGTTTCAAAATAAAGAATAAAAAATAGGGCTGGGAATGTAGTTTGGAGGTAGAATCCTCCTGGGTTCCATCCCCAGTACCACAAAAAAAAAAAAAAAAAAAAGATTCAATCTTATTCTACTTATTTGTGTGATTAAGTTATTCTTTAAACCTGTTTCTTTTCCTGTGAGATGAAAGTGACAATTGTCTTTTAGGGTTGAGGGAAAAGTAAGATAATACATAAATATAAGTCACTAAGTATGGTGTGAATATAAAATAAGTGCTTAAGCCGGGTGTGGTGGCGCACGCTTGTAATCCCAGCATTCAGGAGGCTGAGACCTGGAGGATCGCGGTTCGCGGACAGCCTCAGCTACTTAGTGAGGCCCTCCGCAACTCAGTGAGATCTGGTTTCAAAATAAAGAATAATAAAAAAAAATAGGGCAGGGGCGTAGCTTGGAGGTCAAATGCCCCTGGGTTCTATCCCTAGACCCGAAAAAAAAAAAAGTAAGTGCTTAGTAAATATTTGCTATTATTGATGTCAATTGTATTATATGTGGCTAGACATAAATACAGAGTTGACATTATTATTATTAATTATTATTATTATTATTATTATTATTATTATTATTATTTTGGGACTGGGGATTGAACCCAGAGACATTCTATCTCTGAGCCACACCCCTCCAAGCTAGCCCGATTTTATTTCTTATTTGGAAATAAGGGTCTCACTAGATTGTTGAGAGCCTTGCAGAGTTGCCGAGGCTGGCTTTGAACCTGTGATCCTCCTGTCTTAACTTCCCAAGTACTAGGATTACAATTGTGCATCACCATGCCTGGCTTATAGAGCTAGTGTTAAGACAGAAAAATTGGAAAAGACTTTTGAGATTAATCTATTTGTGGAAATGAAACTTGGGGTGGGCATGTCCGTGGTGGCTCAGCAGAAAAGTGAGCCCTAATTTTTAGCAATAGATGACGGTATGGAAAACTGTCACTTCCTGCTGTGTGAGTATTTTTTCCCCATAGTTCTTATGGTTCAATTTATAACTTAATAGAATTTCTCTTTCATTCTCGTGTGTGTGTGTGTGTGTGTGTGTGTGTGTGTGTGTGTGTGGTACTAGGGATTAAATCCAGAGGTATTCTGCCTTTGAGCTACACCCTTTTTATTTTATTTATTTATTTTTTTGTGGTACTGAGGTTCCTGGAAACCCTTCTACCTCCAGTCTACACTCCCAGACCTATTTTATACTTTTTATTTGGAAACGGTCTCTTAAGCCAGCGTGGCTGGCTTCGAGCCTGCGCGATCCTCCTGTCTCTGCCTCCCAAGTGCTGGGATTACAAGAGTGCGCCACCACGCCTGGCGTTTTATGTTTTATTTTGAAACAAGATCTCACTAGGTTGCTGACTCTGATCGTAAACCTGTAATCCTCTTGTCTGGCCTCCCATGTACTGGGATTATAGGCGGGTGCCATTGTGCCTGGCTTTCATTCTCCTTATTTTTCTGTTTTCATGATTATTGTGTAAGGAAGATTGATATAGATATTTTATGCTGTCCTGGACCATATTAATTATACTTATAATGTGTTTTGGTTCCACATCACAATGATGTGTCCCCAACAACCCTCTTATCCTTTCTTTGTGTGTGTGTGTGTGTGTAGTGGTAGGGATTGAACTCGGGGGCATTCTACCTCTGAGGTACTTCCCCAGCTTTATTTTTTATTTATTTTGAAACATCTTACTATGTTGTGGAGGGCCTCACTAAGTAGCTGAGGCTATCCACGAACCCAGATCCTCCTGTCTCAGCCTCCCAAGTAGTGGGATTAGTAGTGTGTACCACCACGCCCGGCTCCTTTTTATCCTTTCTTTTAGCAGATTTCTTGTTTTTGTTGTTATAGATTCCCTTTGCATTTTATTGCTTTGACAACTGTTAATTTGAATCAGATCTGAAAGAGATTCAGAATAAAATATATTTAAAAATTAATTCTTAGAATCTCTCAAAATGGATTTTTTTTTTCTAATTAAAAATAGAGGCTGGGCGTGGTGACGCCCGCTTGTAATCCCGGCATTCGGGAGGCTGAGACAGGGGGATCGCGGTTCGTGAACAGCCTCAGCTACTTAGTGAGGCCCTCCGCAACTCAGTGAGACCCTGTTTCAAATTAAAGAATTAAAAACATCGTCAGCAATGTAGAGACTCTCGGCAACCTAATGAGACCCTGTTTCAAAAGAAAAAAATGCAATGGGCTATAGGGTGTAGCTCGTAGGTAGAATGACCCTGGGTTTATTCCCCAGTAGTATAAAAAAAAAAAAAGCTATAGATATTCATTATTTTAAAAAACTTAAAAGTCATGTTAAAAATTTAAATATAGCCAAGTGTTATGGCACACACCTGTAATGCCAGTACTTGGGAACCTGTAACAGGACTGCATGGTAATTTATCGAGGCCCTTTTGCAAAAACAAAACAAAACAAGACAAAAAAACTTAAGGAGGCTTGAGGTATAGCTCAGAGGTAGACCCCCCCCACCCCCTTAGGTTTCAATTCCTAGGACTCCCCTTCCTTGACACACACAAAATGTAAACCTATATATTTTTAATCATTGTTGTATTTTTTGGCATATATATGTATACATATATACATATATACATTTAATTATTTTATGTGTGTTTTATCTGCTTGTGTTCTATCATTCTGTGACTTCTGTTATTTTGCCTTTTCTTTGAGATATTATGGTTGTTTCCTTTAAGATCTTTCTCTTACTGATTCTTGAATTTTAATGTTTGTTTGCTAGACCACAGCAGTTTATATATCAAGATTCAAATAATTCTCTAGATTCGTCAGCTTCTGATAGCGACCCTCTGAGACAGAGGTTTTCTATAAAAGCGCACTCACGGTTACCCTACCTCATTGTTTCTGATGGATTCATGATCACGACCCTTCGATTTATTGACAACCTGTCGCCATCAGTACTCATGAAATCACTTCTGCTTGATTCAACCCAGAGGCTGGAGAAAACATACCAGAGTGTGATGTTGTCTAAGGTACAGTGCTTTTTGGTATCATTGGTAAATGTTGCTTTCAAACTGTTTTTCAAACTATTTTGTCAGTAATTTCCTTTAATTATACTCAACTATAGAATTTTAAAAAGCGTACAATAGAATTACATATAAAATTTTGACCTTGGAAATCTTATCTTTTCTTTAATAGCCAAAAGGCAAAGGGCTGAACTTGCGATCGCTAGACTCCCTAAGGTCCAGTCTGTTAAAACACCAAGAAAATGAAAGCTCAGCTGATTCCACTCTCCCCAGGTTTCTGCAGGCAGAAGAAACAATGAAGTTAAGTGAAAAAACAGCAGATTTTCAGGTACCGAAGAGCAGAGTTTAATTACTTTGAGCCATTACATATTGACCTTATTCCAAGAAACATATGTTTTTCTTGTTAAGGGAAAGAAAAATTTGAGAATGCCAGAGTGATTCTACTAAAGTTTAAATAGCTTAAATATAATTCTTTTCCTCATGTGTAGGATTTTGAAGCAGAAGAAACGATTGAAGACAAACACTTTGCAAGCAACTTGCTTTCTTTGGGGAACCAAAGAAATGATCCGTTGTTTAGCAGTGTTAAGGAAGGAAGATTGGAGTTTGCATCTATGTTTGATACAATACATGCAAAGGATGACACAAAGGAGACAGATGGAGCCATCACGGAGCTTCATTCTATCCAGAAAAACCTACTTGCAGCCTGGACTATCGGGATTTCAAAAAATGTGACAGAGAAAAATTTAATGTTAAATTACACAATAGTTTGTATCACTCATTTTTTCTACATTCTTCAATTTACAAAATGTCCTTTCCCCAAACTTGATCAGTTTTTAAGCAAAAGCTCAAAACATAATCCATGGGTGCTCTGTATCTTTCAACTTTTTCATCAGTGTTTATCAATCCAGTATTGGGATTTGAGATACAAACAAGATGTGAGACATTTGATAAAGTTGACCTCAAATACTATAAAGCTTTTGCTGACTCAGCAACAAAAGGGCCAGTCATTCTCAGAGAAACTTTTCGCCTGTTTTTATTTACTAAGAGTAGTAGCTGACAATTTAAATGGCATCTACCACCTTCAGCGTGAAGTTCTTTCAGCCTCCGCTCATGGAAGTAGAATGGTGGATCAGGACTCATTGGTGGTACCTATTTTTCAAATGTTTCAAGACAGTAGTTCTCAGCAAAGCTGGTCTTGGAACTCATCTTTTAAGAGTCGTCCTCAAGTAAGAAACCTTATTCCACAGCCAGGCAACAGGTATAATTACTTACTTTATTATTAAAATACCATTAGATTTCACATACTATAAAATTCACCTTTTAAAGTATATAATTCAGTGGGGCTTAGCATATTTATAAGATTGTGAAACTATTAGTACTAATTTCAGAATATTTTTATTGCCCTAGAAACTCAACATTAAATTATTATTTTAAAATATAATACATTTTTTTAAAATATATATTTTACATATATTTGAACCCAGGGGCATTCTACCTTTGAGCTATATCCCCAGCCCATTTTATTTTTTATTTTGAAACAATGTCTTACTAGATTGCTGAGGCTGTCCTTGAACCTGCGATCCTCCTTTCTCAGTCTCCCAAGTATTAAGATTGCAAGGCATGTGCCATCATGCCTGGCCTAAGTGTATATTTCAAAACATATGTATATACAATTTTTATTTTGCCAAATCGAAGCAATCAGGAGTTTTAAGAGAGATCCTACAGATTGGGAGAAAATCTTTGCCATCTATTCTTCTGATAGAGTGCTGATATCTACGATATATAAAGAACTCAAAAAATGTAACACCAAAAAAAAAACCCAACCCAACAAATAACCCAATTTAAAAATGGGCTATTAAACTGAATAGACACTTCTTAAAAGAAGAAATACAAATGGTTAACAAATATATTAAAACATGTCCAACATTAGCATTCAGGGAAATGCAAAACAAAACTATCCTGAAATTCTAACTCCAATTAGAATGGAAATCATCAAGAATACAAACAATCATAAATGCTTGTGAGGATGTGGGAAAATAGAAATTCTTAAACACTACTGGTGGGATTGTAAATTGCGAACAACCACTATGGAGATGAGCGTGAGGACTCCTCAGAAGACTAGGAACGGAACCACCATGTGAACCTGCCGACCACTCCTTGGTATCTTTTCAAAATAATTGGTCAGGACACTCTAGTGATGTGTGCATATCCATCTATTAGCACAATTCACAATAGCCAAATTATGGAGGCAGCTTAGAGCCTGTCACCAAATGGATAGATAATGAAAATATGGAATGTACACACATGGAATTTTACTTAGCTATAAAGAAGAAAAAATTATATCATTTAGCCGGGCGTGGTGGTGCATGCTTGTAATCCCAGCACTTGAGAGGCTGAGACAGGAGGATCGCACAGGTTCAAAGCCAGCCTCAGCTACTTAGTGAGGCTCTCAGCAACTTAGTGAGACCCTCTTTCCAAATAAAGTATTAAATAGGTCTGGGAGTATAGCCCGGAGGTAGAAAAGCCCCTGAGTTCCACCCTCAGTACCATAAAAAAATTATATAATTTGCAGGAAAATGGATGGAACTAGAGACAGTTATGTTAAGTGAGATCAGCTAGTCTCAGAAAATCAAGGGTTATATGTTCATTCATATCTGGAAACTAGAATGAAAATAAGAAACAAAAGGGACTTTTGGAGAGAAACCAGTAGAATAGTGGAAGGCTGTTGTGGGAGAGGGTGAAATGGGAGAAAATAGCACTTGAGGAAGGAACAGTTCAAATAAAGTTATGTCCATACATGAAAGTGTCATACATGGACATGTCAATCTCAGTAACGTGTATGAGGAGGGAGGAAGGGGAGCAGAGTAGATATGGAGGGAAATACATCCAGTGATGAATGCATGTACGTATCACTTTGAATCTAACTATGATGTAGAATTACAATGAACCAATAAGTATAAACATATTTTGGGATTTATGTCAAATGTTATATAGTAGATACATTTTTTTAGTCATGTGCAAGCTTGATATTGAAGATTTTGCTTTAGTGAAATACTATTAAAAAATGATCACAAGCTGAGTATGGTGATACATGCCTATAATTCCAGTACTTGGGAGGCTGACACAGGAGGAACACAGATTCAAGGCCAGCCTCAGCAACTTACTAAGATTCTGTTTCAGAATAAAACTAAAATAGGGGTGGTAGTGTAACTCAGTGGTAGAGTAATTCTGGGTTTAATCCCTAGTATCACAAAAAATAAAGAGACCACAGGTGCACAAAACATTTGTAAAATTTTTTCATATACTATGCATTTTTTTTTTTTGTGTGTGTGTGTGTGTGTGTGTGTGTGTGTGTGTGTGTGTGTGTGGTTCTGGGGATAGAAGCCAGGGGCATTTGACCTTTGAACTACACCCCCTGCCCTAAATAGCTGAGGCAGTCCACAAACTGTGATCCTCCTGTCTCAGCCTTCCAAATGCTGGGATTACAAGCGTGCACCACCACGCCCGGTTATACTCTGCATTTTTGATCATTGGACTTTGTATTATATTTAAGTAGGATCAATAAATATTATTATATCATTGAAGAATATCGGCAAACAAGGATGCTATGAGGGGGGTTAACTACATTCTTGTCACTATTCTGAAATGTGGTTTTGATGGTTACCTAATTTTGTGTGCAGATTGGTTGCTCTCTGGAGAATATTGTACAAAAAAACTTTATGGTACCAAGCACAATTAAATGGAAGAATTCCTGTAGGAGACAGAGAGGTAACTGAAAAGATGGCCAGTGAAGCGTCTGCAGTCAGGTCCCTGTTGTGTCATATCCAGGCTAACTTACAGACTGCTGGAGATGGGCTGGACCAGGCCGCAGAACTCACATCCATCGATGGTTAGTGTCATAGAAACAGTTTCTGACTCTGTGACCAGGTGAGATAATTAGCTGAGCTTTGAATTTCTAACTGGTTTCAAGTTATTTTTCAAAGTCTTTTATGACTGAGATGTATCCTTTGAATTTAGAACAAAGTCGGTTTTTATAAAGCGATGTAATTAACAGTGACTGACTGTTGTTTAAAAACTTCCTAGGTGAAGAGTGTTTCCTATTAGGATCATATGAAAGGTCTGTTCAGCTATGGAAAAAAGCTCTAGAAGAAACTCGAGAGACAGGTGAGGGTGATAAAAATGACATGTGCTATATATAATATTGGTAATACTATATATTAATTTGTTGCAGAGCTAAAAAATAATCACAAAGTTCAGAGTGCTCATAATATCTTAATGCCTAGTAGAATATATGTTGAAGGAAACTTGACTGTCAAAAATACTATTTTTTAAAATTTAAGATATTGGGGATTGAACCCAGGGCCGTTCTACCTCCAACCTACACCTCCCCCAACCCCGTATTTTTTTTCCTCCTTCCTCCCTCTCTATCTCTCCCTTTCTTTATTGAACCCAGGGTCATTCTACCTCTGAGCTACACCTTCAGCCCTATTTTTTTAAATTTTTGAGTTTTGACACAGGATCTCACTAAGTTGCAGAGGCCCTTACTAAGTAGCTAAGGTTGGCTGCAAGCCTGTGATCCTCTTGTCTCAGCCTCCCAAGTACTGGGATTATAAGCATGTGCCACCACACCTGGCTAAAAATACTCATTGAAAAGAATTCTTAGTTTGAAAATTCGCGGCACAAGGAATCAGTTCATTGATCTCTAGCTAAGTCTCTTTCTGTCCTTTTTTAGTGAGTGATTAAAACCTGCTGTTGGTTGAGAAAAAGAGAAAAATGAGATTCACCAAATAGTGTTTCTTTTCTTTTAGAGGAACTGCAAGGATCCAAATGGGAAACTATAGATTAGATATTTCACCACCACTGTACAGATCTCGAGAAATACGGAGCTAAGGCTTCTCACTTTTAAGTGCTTAAGAAAGTCTTGTTAGTTAAACACTGTTGGGTTAAGCATGGTCTGCATGAAGTTTTAGATAAGGACGTTGGGGTATGGATTCTAGAAACTGGTGACATCTTTTATGTTCTAGAGTAGAGAGTGAGGCTGAGAGGACAAGTTCTCACCTGGTGACCCTGGCGCTAGCCCTTACTGTAGCTACTGCATGGGCGGATTGGACCAATTATTATACTTATTTCCAACTACCGGAGATATGTATGCTTCATTTATTCATCTGTTTAATCAGTATTAAGTACTTGCTGTGTGCTCAGAAGTGAACTAGGCACTAAGGATAACGGAAATAAGCAAGTTTGCCCTCAAGTTGCCCATGGTCAAAGAAGCATAGAAGAGCATGCCACACATTCGGAGACTGGAGTGCAGAAATCAGTCTGGAGAAATCCTGGAGGAGTTACATTTAAAATCGAGTTGAAATCGGCCAGTCAAGCCAGGCGTGGTGGTTCAGGCCTGTAATCCCAATACTTGGAAGGCTGAGACAGGAGCATTGCAGTTTCAAGGCCAGCATGCAATAACTTAGTAAGATCCTGTTTGAAAATAAAAAATAAAAAGGACTGGGAGTGTAGCTTTGAGGTGAATGCCCCTGGGTTCAATCCTCAGTACCAAAAAAGAAAGGAAAAAGAAGTTGGCAAGTTGAGGCAGTGGGGGTGTTTTAACAGGAAACAGGGGCACAAGAGGCCATGGCAGTAGAGTAAGCTGCAAGTAGTTTCTTGGGACTAGACAGTGTGCTGCATGTGTATAATATCAGTGATAGGGTAGTGAGGGAGAGAGGAAGCGCGGGTGACGAAGGAAGGTCTCATATGGCGCTTAAGGAATTAGGATTTTATTCTGAAGACAGTGGGATCAGGTAAGGTGATTTTTATGAGAAAGGGACCTGTTCAAATAAAGAAGGCCTCTGACCTATAATGGTTTGACTCAAGAGTTTCCAGCTTATGATGGTGTGAAGGTGATAAGCATTCCTTAGAAGCCTCGCCTCGATTTGCGTGCTGATCTTTGTTGGGCTAGCATTCTGCATTCTATGCTATGGATCCTCTTCTCAAGAGGCTGGCCAGTGGCACGGACTCAGCACCCATTCAGATCACAAGGGTCTACAGCTGACAGTCGACGCCGTGCTGTGTTGCTAAGCAGTGGTACTCTGTAGGGTAGGTGTGTAAATACATTCTTTGGCTTACTGTCTTTCTAACTTATCGTTTATCAGGACATGACCCTATTTTAAGTCAAGGGGAATCTACATAGGTCATCTAGAAAAGTCACTGCGATACAGCATGGAGGGCAGTTGCAGGACTGTGATGTAGGAATGTGGCTTTTACCTTGGAGCAAAAAAAATGAGTCAGATGAGGAAACTTCGGAACCAAAGCAATGTAAGGGGTAATGGAATAGAGATTACATTTGATAGATACTTGAAAAGGTTGTTCAAGTAGTCAGGCGTGGTAGTGCATGCTTGTAATCCCAGTACTTGGGAGGCTGAAACAGGAGGATTGCAGGTTTGAGGACAGCCTAGCGAGACCCTGTTTTTTTTTTTTTTTTTTTTTTTTGGTGGTACTGGGATTCCTAGAAACCCTTCTACTTCTGGGATACACTCCCATACACCTATTTTTTATATTTTTATTTGGAAACAAGGTCTCTTAAGCCAGCACAGCTGGCTTTGAACCTGCGTGATCCTCCTGTCTCCGGCTCCCAAGCGCGGGGATTACAAGTGTGTGCCACCACACCCTGGCGCAAGACCCTGTTTTAAAAATAAAAATAAAATAGGGCGAGAGATGTGGCTCAGAGGTGGAATGCCCTTGGTTTCAATCCCCAGTGCCACACACAATAAATAAATAAATTAATTAATTAATGCCACCAATATGTATACCAATGAAGTGAACCAGGAGTGACAAGAAAAAAACAATTGATCATCTACATGATCAATTGATCATCTACATGATCAAACATGATTGAGTAGATTTAGGGGGAAAATTTAATTCCTCAGATTTGGGGATTAAAGAGTATGCCATTCAGTGAGATCTGAGGTTGTGGATGAAAAAATGTTTTCATAGTTATATTCTGGATATTTTATTTAATTTCATTTGTAACTATAGGCATTAGGAATGGCTTCTAGTTGTCATGGCCTCATGAGAAAGTTCGTTTTATTATTTTATTGGTAAACTATAGTTTCACATCATAATATGGATCATATTGACAATGGCGTACATTCACACAGTCCTTGGTGCCCTCCCTCACTTCCCCTCCCCCACAATGAATGTCCAGGTTGACCCTGCTACATTCACACTTATACACATATTCGGATGTAGCTCCTCCATTAATCAACCTCAGCCTTCTTCCTCTCCTATTCTTCCATTCTAGCTTTGCTGAGCTTTTCCTTCCATTATCTGGGGTCCCTTTGGTATTCTTAATACTCCCTAGGTTGGGCATATTAGAGAAAACATATGTCCCTTCTCTTTCTGTGCTTGGCGGATCTCACTTAACATAATGTTCTCAAGGTCTTTCCATCTTCTTGCGAATGACACGATTTTGTTCTTCTTTATTGCTGAGTAGAATTCTATTGAATGTATTTCCCATACTTTTGCAATCCATCCCATCTGTTGATGGAGACCTAGGTTGGTTCCATATTTTGGCTATTACGAATTGTGCTGCTATGAACATGGGTATGCATATGTTACTGTAGTTCCCCCTTTGGAAAGATACCCAGGAGTGGTATAGCCGGATCATATGGTGGATCTATTCCCAATTTTCTAAAGCATCTCGGCTGAACTAGTTTGCACTCCATCACTGAACTAGAGTGCACTCCATACACTCATCAGTGTAAAGAGTGCCTCTTTCCCCACATCCTTGCCAGCATTTTTTTAAAAACAGTCTCACTATGTTGTCTAGGCTGGCCTTGAGCTCCTGAGCTCAAGCGATCCTCCTGCCTCAGCCTCCATAATTTGGGACCACAAGCATGTGCCACCATGGTCACCTGCTTTCTTATGAAAGGGACGAGACATGACAGACTGGGGCTGATTTCTTGTTTCCGTGGTGTCATCAAGGACCCGGGCTCCTTTTGTTTTTCTACTCTGTCATCCTTACTGCACTATTCCAGGGTCAAGGCCATGACATAGAATGCATAGAGTGGCTGGGGGAGTTGCAGCCACTGTATCCATTTTCTGGGCAGCAGACAGGAGGAGAGTGAGGTGGGAGGCAAGGTATACATACAGGTGTGCCTCCTGGCTGAGCTACCTCTCTAAGCAGCTTATCTAGAACCAGAGTATGTCTTGGTTCACATGTTCACATCTAGTGAGAAATTATGATCTGAGTGCATCATACCCAAATAAAATTGTAATTCTTTTATTCAGGAAGAATGGATAAGTGGTAGACAGTCTTAGTTCTAAACACCCTTCAGGTATTTAAAGGCAATTTTCAGGGGCTCTTATCTTGTTGAATACTTGTTCCTTTCTTTCAGGAGTCTCTTTGTCAAGCTCTTTGATATCTGAATTCCTCCTTGGGGTTCTGTGGCACGCTCCCTTCTGTTTCAGAGCATGTGTGCTTTTTCTTTTTCTTCTTTTTTCATGGTAGTGCTCCTGAGCTATACCCCTAGCCCTATTTGTTTGTTTTTGTGGCACTGGGGATTAAATCCAGGGGCATTCTACCTCTGAGCTACATCCCCAGCCCGATTTTTTATTTTTTATCTTGAAACAGGGTCTCACTAAGTTGCAGGGAGCCTCACTAAGTTGCCAAGGCTGGCTGTGAACCTGTAATCTCCTGTCTCATCCTCCAAGTACTGGAATTTCAAGCATGCGCCTCCATGTCCTGCTCTATTTATTTCTTAAATTGTGAAACAGTCTCATAAAGTTATTAAAGACTTTGCTAAATTGCTGAGGCTGGTCTTGAACCTTTGATCCTCCTGTCTTAGCCTCCTAAGGGATTATAGGCATGTATTTCACACCCAGTTTTTTTTTTTTCCTGTGTGCGTGTTGTGTGTGTGGTACTTGAGATTAAACCCAGAGGTGTGCCGGGCTTGGGAGGCGGAGACAGGAGGATCGCGCTGGTTCGGATCCAGCCTCGCTGGTTTAAGAGACTGTTTCCACATAAAAATGTTAAAAAATAGGTCTGGGAGTGTAGCCCGTGGGAGTGTATCCCGGAGGTAGAAGGGCTTCCAGGAACCCCAGTACCACCAAAAAAAAAAAAAAAAAACAACAAAAAAAAAAACCCAGAGGTGCTCTACCACTAAAATTCACCCCCCTTTTTATTTTATATTTTATCTTGAGACAGGGCCTTGCCCAGTTGCCCTGGCTGACCTTGTGATCCTGCTGCCTCGGCCTCCTGAACCTCTGGGATTACAGGCCTCCAGCACCGTGTCTGGCCCATGTATGCTTGAGATAGAAGTTGTTAGTAGATCTCAGTGCTGAGGTGATAAGAATATGCAGCTCTCCTTGGATAATATCTTAGTCATCCTAGGGCCTATGAGAGAAAAGAAAACTTTTCAGAATTAAGATAAGAAAGGGCAAAGTTTTGCATACCTGTTGTTGTTTTAAACCCTTGTATTGAAGTATAAGACAGAAATGATTGTCTATCCTAAGTAAATAGCTTGATGGATTTTCACAAACTGCATACCTCTGTCCACTTAGCACTCCCATATTAACATGCTTTAAAGGCAAGCTTCATTCTTTTTGTTTCAGGAGGAAAAAGGGCACGCTTTCTTCAGATACGCTATTATCTTTCTCTCTTATACTGCTACCTGTATAGCTATAATTTAAATGATGCCCAAGGATTATGTGATCATCTAGTTAGAGAAGTACTGAGATGGTCTCCCCTACCTGTGAGAGAAAATGGAGCTTGTTCAGGTATGCTTTTTCAGACTCATTATATTTAACCTTATTAATTTGTATGTATGGGTTTACACAAGAAATTGCTTATACATCAAGTTAGCTCTTCTGCCTGTATGGTGAATGTTACGTTATGTTGGGTGTTGGACTGTCATCATCTCAACAGCAAGCATCATGTTGAGGGTTTTGTTTGGTTTGGTTTGGTTTTAATCTTAGGATCCCCAGGTGATAGCAGTAATTGTTTATTAAAATGATAAAACTGTTTTCTCATACCCCTAATGGGTATGAGATAATATATAATATCAAGGTTACCCAAGTATTTTTCTTTCATAAATTAATTTTTTTTAAATGTTTCTTTTTTTGTGTGTGGGGGGGGCATCTGGGGATGGAACCCAGGGGCATTTGACCTCCGAGCTACACCCCCCCTGCCCTATTTTTTATTCTTTATTTTGAAACCAGGTCTCACTGAGTTTGCAGAGGGCCTCACTAAGTAGCTGAGGCTGTCTGTAAACCGCGATCCTCAGGTCTCAGCCTCCCGAATGCTGGGATTCCAAGTGTGTGCCACCACGCCCGGCTCTAAATGTTTCTTAAAGTGGCTTAGAAGAGTCATGAAATACTTTCTGAGGTATTTTATATCTTTTTTTAAAAATCTGTTTAAGAGACAGTAGAAACAGTCCAGGTCCCTAGTGCTATTCTTAGTTTGGTGAAATACTCTCCAAGTTGAAGTTTCCAGGTGCTAGCTAGGGGCCAGTCTTAAAAAGCATTCCATCCGGGCGTGGTGGCGCACGCTTGTGCAGAGGCAGAGGCCGGAGGAACACGGTTCTCGGATGGCTGCAGCTACTTAGTGAGGCCCTTCGCAACTCAATGAGACCCTGTTTCAAAAATAAAAGGACTGAAAAATAGGGCTGGGGGTGTAGCTTGGAGGTAAAATGCCCCTGGGTTCCATCCCCAGGACCACACACACACAAAAAGTAAACATTCCAATCAGTGAGGCTTGTTACGTTAACTCTTCTTCATACCCACCTTATTAAATAACTACATGTGTTTATAATTTAATTTTTATTCTCTGAGGTTGTCATTTTTAACATCATTGTATCATCACAGTTACCCTTTCAGTTTTGGAGGGTGTGAGAGCTGGGGACTGAACCCAAGGCCTCTCACATGCTAACGTGCTCTCTACCACTGAGTCAGGAGAGCGAGCTCAACAGAGAAATGTTGATATAACTCGCCTCGACCATCAGCCCTGTCTGTCCTCTGCTCTCCCTCTACACATTATTTTTCTATTCCCTCCCCAAATAAACTTATACTAGTGGTCCACCATAGTTATATATAACTGTTATATGTGACTTATAGGAGTATAATTCCCACATCTTATAGATGGAAAAAAGCCTTAGGAGTCCTATCTTGATGCTCTCTAGATGATCTTTTTAGTAAGCACTGCCCCTGTCATCCTAAAAAAATCATGTAAATCATGATATGCTGAATTTACAAGACCGTCATGGCTAGATTATTTTGTAGAGATTCTTCCTTTTTAAAAATAGAACCATGAGTTGGGCATGGTGGCACACACTTGTAATCCCAGCATTTGGGAGGCCGAGACAGGAGGATCACAGTTCATGGACAGCCTCAGCTACTTACTGAGGCCCTTTGCAGCTCAGTGAGACCCCCCAAAAGAGAATAAAAAAAATAGGACTGGGGGTGTATCTTGGAGGTAGAATGTCTCTGGGTTCCATCCCCAGTACTGAAAAAAAAGAGAGAGAGAGAGAACCATGAAAGTTGTGTATAGTTCCTAAGTATATGTGCTTATGATTGTACTAATTATTTCTGTTCCTTTTTGGGGGGGCTGGGGACTCAGGATTGACCCTAGAGACAGACAGTCTGCCTCCAAGCTTTTTCTTTTGAAAGAGGTTCCTGAGGCTGACTTCAAACCCGTGCTCCCCCGTCTCAGACTCCCAGTGCTGGGATTACATGTGTGCACCACTATGCCCAGAATTTTTCTTATTGTTTGCAAGACATAAGAATTCCTATTTTAACTTAGTTTATATAGGCCATGGATGCTCATCTCAGAAGAAATTGTTTTTTTTTTTTATAATGAACTTAAATATTACTCTTCTTTGATAATTTGGTTAGACTCTCCTTTGGTCCTTTGCTGTATTTTCAGATCTAGAGACGTCTCATGGTGAGTTTGCGGTGGCTGGAACCGTCCACCCTGAGGCCGCAGTGAGAGCTGTCCAGTCCATGGCTCGGTTCATGGCCGCCTATTTCACCAATCAGCTGCTTTGTATTCTGCCACCTCACAACGTCAGTGTTCTTCCTCCACTTCATATTAAAACAGGTAATATGGTAAACAAACAAATTTCTCACCTTTGTGTTTCTCACATAATATACTCTCCTAGTACAGCAACTAACTCACATAATATACTCTCCTAGTACAGTAGCTAATGCATGGGAGATGTTTTTGAACATCTCCCTGGGACTGTTTTTGAACAAAGAGTACGTGAGAAAGGTACTTGCTTGCTTTTTTCTTTTTAATTGAATATGGATTTACAAAATTGGGCAAATTGATATTTATAAAATTTCTACTTTGCTGGGTGTGGTGGTACATGCTTGTAATCCCAGTACTTGACAGGCTGAGACAGGAGGATCGCAGTTTCAAGGCCGGCCTCAGCTCGCTTTGCAACTTAGTAAGATCTTGTTTCAAAATAAAGAATAAAAAAAAAAAAAAAAATAGAACTGGGGGTGTAGCTTGGAGGTAGAATGCCCCTGGATTCAATCCCCATTTTCGAAAAAAAAAAAAAATTCCACTTTGAATGTGAGTCTCACTAAGTTGCAGAGGGCCTTGCTTAGTTGCTGAGGCTAGCCTTGAACCTGTGCTCCTCCTGTCTCAGCCTCCCAAGTACTGGGATTACAAGCATGTTCTACCACATCCTGCTCTTTATTTTACATTATTTTCTTTTTGTGGCACTGAGCATTAAACCCAGGGGTATTCTACCAGTGAGCTTCACCCTTCAGCCCTTTTATCATTATTTATTTATTTATTTATTTATTTATTTATTTATTTATTTATTGGTGGTACTGGGGTTCCTGGAAGCCCTTCTACCTCCGGGCCACACTCCCAGACCTATTTTATATTTTTGAAACAGGGTCTCCTAAGCCAGCACGCGCAGCTGGCTTCAGACCTGCGCGATCCTCCTGTCTCTGCCTCCCAAGCGCAGGGATTGCAAGTGTATGCCACCACGCCCAGCCTATCATTCCTTATTTTAAAATATTTTTTACCTATCTATTTTTGTGATGTTGGGGATTTGAATACAGAGGCATTCTATTTTTAAGTTAAACCTCCAGCTCATTTTATTTTTTTATTTTGAAACAATCTTGCAAATTTGCTGAGGCTGGCTTCAAATCTGTGATCCTCCTGTCTCAGCCTTCCAAGGACTGTGATTACAGGTGTGCGCCAACACACTTGGCCAGTTTTTATTTTGAAACAGGATCTTGCTAAGTTATTGAGGGTGTTGCTAAGTTGCTGAGGCCAGTCTTGAAACTGCAGTCTTCCTATCTCAGCCTCCTAATTATTGGTATTACTATTTGTACCACCGTGCCCTGCCTTTTTATTTTATTTTGAGACAGGGTCTTGCTAACTTGCCAAAGCTGGTCTCGAACTGGGGATCCTCCGGCCTCGTCCTTTTGAGTGGCTGGGATTATAGTCATGTACCATTGTGCCTAACTTCAACATGGTTTTGTTTGGCTTGTTTAGTTGTACTGGGGATTGAACCGAGGGGTGTTCTACCTCTGAGCTATGCACTGCAGTGGTATTTTATTTTTTATTTTGAAATAGTCTTACTAAATTACTATGTGTTGGCTCTGAACCTATGATCTTTCTGTCTCTTCCTCCCAAGTCCTGGGGTTAGAGGCATGTGCCACCATATCTGACTTCAACATGTTGTGTTTGTTTGTTTGTTTGTTTGTTTGGTTTTGTTTTTTTGTTTTTTTTGCAGAACTGGGGATTGAACCCAGGAACATTCTACTTCTAAGCCTCCAGCCCTATTTTTTATTCTTTATTTGAAACAGGGTCTAAGTTGTGGAGGGCCTCGCTAAGTATCCAAGGCTGGCTGCAAACCTGAGATCCTCCTATCTCAGCCTCACAAGTATTAGGATTACAAGCATCTGCCACCACACCCGGCTTCAACATGTTTGTTTGTTTGTTTGTTTGTTTTTGCGGGTTTGGGGATGGAACCCAGGGACATTTGACCTCCAAGCTACACCCCCTGTCCTATTTTTTTTTTTAATCTTTATTTTGAAACCAGGTCTCATTGAGTTGCAGAGGCCCTCAGTAGCTGAGGCTGGCCACAAACCGCGATCCTGTGGTCTCAGCCTCCTGAATGCTGGGATAACAAACGTGTGCCACTATTCCTGGCAACATGTATTTTTAAATAACATTTCTGTCATTATATTTCAGGTTGCTTATTAAGTTACTTTAATTGGAGAAAGGTATAGAGGGCTGGGCAAAGGATATTAGCCTTTTGTATTAAATACCACACCAGACTGAAATCTTGTCATTGAGTCATAGATTAATAAAAATCACACTTTTTGAGCCGGGCGTGGTGGCACATGCTTGTATCCCCGTGCCTGGGAGGCTGAGATAGGAGGATTGCACAAGTTCGAGGTCAGCCTCAGCAACTTAGTGAGACCCTGTTTCCAAATAAAATATAAATAAAATATAAAATAGGTCTGGGAGTATAGCCTGGAGGTAGAAAAGCCCCTGGGTTCCACCCCCAGTACCAACCAACCAACCAGCAAACAAACAAACAAAAAAACCCAAAAAGCACCTTTCTAGAAAAGTGGCTCGTGGGCAGCCTCAGCTACTTAGTGAGGCCCTTTGCAACTCAGTGAGACCCTGTTTCACAATAGAATAATACATAGGGCTGGGGGTGTAGCTCAAGAGTTAGAATGCCCCTGGGTTCCACCCCCAGTACCACAAAATAAATAAATAAATAAAATAAAGTGAAAGATACATACAGAATGTTCCACGTTGTGGTTTTGTGTAGAAGATGATTGAAGAGCTAAATATCCCATGCCTGGTGCTGAGCTTGGATGGATGGGTGTAATTGTAATATCTGTTTTCTTTCATTTATTCACAGAACAGTCCCTTCGACTTATTCCGTTGCAGCACTCCAAAGTGGCCAGTGTTGTGCGCGATCAGAATCTCTCTAATGTGTGGACAGTTGAATATGCCCTTGAACTACTGTTTATTGGTGGCCTGGTTCCAGAAGCTGTGTGGTTGGCTCATAAACTTGGAGACTGGAAGACATCTGTTTCAATCGGTGTGGCCTTCCAGCTGTTCTGTAAACATGATAGCAGTTTTGTGAGGTATGTATTTTTAGTCAAGCTCAAGATACAGCATAATAGTATCATATGAAGTATTTTATAAAGCTGGGCGTGGTGGCTCACGCTTGTATTCCCAGCACTTGGGATGCTGAGGTAGGAGGAGTGCAGGTTCATGACCAGCCTCAGCTACTTAGTGAGACCTTGTTTTAAAATAAAAAATACAGAATAGGTCTGGGGTGTAGCTTGGAGGTAGAATGCCCCTGGGTTCATTTCCTAGTACCGCAAAAAAAGTGTTTTATAATTTTACATTTCTCTTATCATTGGTATTTTTCCATATGTGGAATTCTTCGTTCAGCATTGTCCAGTACACCTTTCTTCAGTGGTATGAAGTATGTGCCTGCTGTCCAGTGTGTAGCCACCAGCCACCAAATATTGAGCATTTGGAATGTGGCTAGTGAGACCCAGGAGCTGGGTTTTCCATTTAATTTTAATTGTACTTAGATAGCCACATGCCATTTAACATGGCGATTACTGTGCTGGACAGCTCCATGGCCCACTTGATTGTGCTGAAACTTACTTAGCATATGTACTGTTAGCAGTGCCCTCAGAAGGCAGATAGTCAGTGGGAGACTTTATCCCATATAGGATTTGAGCTAATTAAACTAGTCTCTGTTTTTTTTTGGTGGTACTGGAATGGAACCCAGAGGCTTTCTACCTCCGGGTTATACTCCCAGACCCATTTTATATTTTATTTGGAAACAGTGTCTCACTAAGTTGCTGAGAGCCTCACTAAGTAGCTGAGGCTGGCTTCGAACCTGCGCGATCCTCCTGTCTCAGCCTCCCAAGCACGGGGATTACAAGCGTGTGCCACCACGCCTGGCTTTTTAGTCTCTGCTTTAAAAAAAAAAAAAAAAAAAAAAAAAACTTTTCTAAATATTGTGGCATTGCTGTGTGTCCTTTATGTTTCAGTTAAATAATTGTAACTACTCTGCTCAAAGCTCAATGTCAGGTATTTTAGCGAATAGGAGCCTAAAATGGCACACCATTCTCTGCTTACGACACTTTAGCAGAGAAAAATAGGACAAAATATTACTATAATATACCTAATATGGTAAGAAAAGTTTTTGTGGCACCAAAGGGAGAGTGAAATAGGAAGTTGGAAAGGCAGGAAATCCATTGTACAGGAAATGTCATGTCAAATGGGCTTTGGAGAGTAGAGAGGATTTGATGAATTGAGTAGCCATTGAAGAGAACATTCTAAGCATGAGCAAAGGCATTTGGCAAAAATAAGTTTCGGTTCAGTTTGGATAGAGCATGTATGTAGGGCAGCGATAGGAAATAAGAAAGGGGAGTGTATTAGGATCATAATCAAAGGAGGCCTTACTGCACTGCTTTCTTTTTGCATGGAGGGTGAATAAAGCAAATGAATTATATTGTTTCTTAAATTTTCATGTTTAGTTCCTTTTTTGTGTGTTACTGAGGATTGAACCCAAGAGCATTTTGCCTCTGAGCCATATCCCCAGCCATATTTTATTTTATATTATGTTATTTTATTTTTGTGGTACTGGGTATTACACCCAGGGAAATTCTAAGTCTGAGCTAAACTCATCACACTATTTTATTTTGAAACAGACTTTCACTAAGTTGCAGAAGGCCTCACCCAGTTGAAGAGGCTGGCTGAGAACCTGCCACCTCCTATCTCAGCCTCTCGAGTTCTGGGATTATTAGCATGTGCCACAGTGCCCAGCTTATTTATTTTGAAATGGTCTAAGTTGCTAAGCATCTCACTGAGTTACTGAGTCTGGCCATGAACCTGTGATCCTCCTGTCTCAGCCTCCCAAGTACTGGGATTTTAGGTGTGTTACCACACCTGGCTTCATTTTTAGTTCTTGATAAATGAGATCTTTTCTTAAAATTTGGATTAATTTTCTTTAATTTTATGTTATTTCAGGTCCAAGAAAAAGGGTCTGAATCTACCATTAAATATGGCTCCAGCACAGATATTCCAAGAAAAACTGCAGTGTTTTTTAGGTCAGCCAGCCTCTTTGGAAGCAGCAAACCAAGTGGGCCCAAGACATAAACAGTTTACAGGTGTGTTACCTACATAAGGGCTGACATATGTATCGTGTTAATATAGTCTTTATGATAGTATAAAAAGCTTATGTCTAAAAGTACATTGAGCACTTTGAAATCTTATAAAAAATAAGGGTGATACTTATTACTGATGCCAGCTCAAAACCTGAGCATTAATAACTGAATTATTTTTTTTCTATATATACCTTTATACTCATTTTTGTGTGTGTGTGAAGTGGTCCAACTATAATACACAAGCTGGTCTGCCTGCTTGCCTTTCTTATTTATTTTTCCTTCCTTCCTTCCTTCCTTCCTTCCTTCCTTCCTTCCTTCTTTCCTTTCTTTCTTTCTTTCTTTCTTTCTTTCTTTTTCTTTTTCTTCTTTTTCTTTTTCTTTTTCTTTTTCTTTTTCTTTTGTGGTATTAGGGATAGAACCTAGAGACATTCTACCTCTGAGCTGTACCCCTAGTTCTATTTTTGTTCTGAAACAGTAACTCACCAAGTTGTGGAGGACCTTACTAAAATTCCTGAGGCTGGCCAGAAACAAATGTATACCACCATGTCCTGCTCCCAGGCTGGTCTTAAACTCCTGGGCTCATGTGAGTCTCCCATCATAACCTCCACATAGCTGGGACCACAGTCATGCACTACCATACCCAGCTTACTCTAATTTTAATTTTGCTGCATGTAGATCTTTGTGTGCGTGTTGTACTGAATCCAGGGCCTTACATGGTATAGGTAAGTGCTCTACCAGTAAACCGCATCCCCAACACATTAGGATGTTATTTGTGTGTATGTGATATCAGCAATTGAACTCAGGGGCATTCTACCTTCAAGCTATACTCCAGCCCTATTTTATTTTTTATTTTGAAACAGGGTCTCACTAGGTTGCTAACAGTCTAACTCTATTGCTGAAGCCGGTTTCAAACCTGCTATCCTCCTGTCTCAGCCTCCTATTTCTGGAATTACAGGTGTACACCACCGTATCCAATTCAACCTTTTTTTTTTTTTTTTTTTTTGGTATCTGTAGACTCAGAATCTCAAACCTGGAAAGGTGCTTAGAAGTGATTTAGTTCAACTCTCACCTAGTATATAAATTAAAAAAAATTTTTTTGGTACTGGGGTTCCTGGAAACCCTTCTACCTCCAGGCTACACTCCCAGACCTATTTTATATTTTTATTTGGAAACAGGGTCTCTTAAACCAGTGAGGCTGACTTCGAATCAGTGCAATCTTCCTGTCTCTGCCTCCCAAGTGTGGGAATTACAAGCGTGTGCCACCACACCCGGCAAAATAGACACTTTTTAAAGTGTCCGTCTATTTAAATAGATGCCTATCCTTAAAGAGAACTCTGTGGTGCACTCTTGTAATCCCAGCATTTGGGAGGCTGAGACCAGAGGGTCAGGGTTCAAGGACAGTCTCAGCTACTTAGGCTCTTTGCAACTGAGACCCTATTTTTATTTATTTTTATTTTTTTTTAAATTTTTTTGGTGGTCCTGGGGTTCCTGGAAACCCTTCTACCTCCGGGCTACACTCCCAGACCTCTTTTATATTTTTATTTGGAAACAGGGTCTCCTAAGCCAGCGCGCGCGGCTGGCTTCGAACCTGCGCGATCCTCCTGTCTCCGCCTCCCAAGTGCGGGGATTACAAGCGTGCGCCACCACGCCCGGCTAAATCAAAAGTTTTTTATTTCATGGCACTGGGGATGGAGCCTAGAGGCATTCTAAATCTAAACTACACTCCTGGCTCTTTTTTATTTTTTGTAATTGAAATAGGGTCTCACTAGGTTGCTGAGAGTCTTCTAAGCTGCTGAGTCCAGCCTTGAAAGTTCGGTCCTCTTCTCTCAGCCTCAAGGGACTGGGATTGCAGACGTGTACCACCAGATCCAGCTAATCCTTTAAAATTTAATATGATGGTGAATATTTTGCATTTTTTCCATTGTCAGTAAATTTTTTTTTTGGGGGGGTAGTAATACTGGGGATTGAACCCAGGGGGATTTTATCTTCAAGATATATTCTAAGCCCCTTTTATTTTTTATTTTGAAACAGGATCTCATTAAGTTTCTGAGGCTGGCCTCAAACCTGCAATCTTCCTGTCTCAGCCTCCCAAGTACTAGGATTATAGGTATATGCCACCACCCCTCGTATTTTGCTTATAATATATAATATGTATGTTATATTATTGTGTTATGTTATATTATTATGTTAATATAATATATTATTATATTATTATGCTATAACATAACTATATATATATACTGGGGATGGAACCCAGTGGCTTTCTACTTTTGAGCTATACTCTCAGACCTATTTTTTTTTTTTTTTTTTTTGATGGTACTGGGGTTCCTGGAAGCCCTTCTACCTCCGGGCTACACTCCCACGGGCTACACTCCCAGACCTATTTTTTAACTTTATGTGGAAACAGGGTCTCTTAAGCCAGCGAGGCTGGCTCCGAACCAGCGCGATCCTCCTGTCTCAGCCTCCCAAGCGCGGGGATTACAAGCGTGCGCCACCATGCCCGGCTTCTCAGAGAGCCTCACTGAGTAGCTGAGGCTGGCTTTGAACCTTCATGATCCTCCTGTCTCAGCCTCCCAAGTACTGGGATTGCAAGTGTATACTATCATGCCCGGCTGTTCATAATTTTAAAGTAACAGGATAGTTTATAACTTTTGTCTGTAATCTTAGATGTTTTGTCTGTCAACTAATGTGTTCATTCTTGGCAATCTGCTTTTTCCGATTTAAGTTTTATCTTTCAAACTGGGATAAGATGTTTAATGTCAATTTTAACTGCTTTACCAAATTTTGTGTTTGATAGATCCCATTGAAGAGGAAGACGCAACTCTGCTGTTTGGTTCAGTGCAAGAAGTCCTGAAAGCAGCAGTGATGGCTGATGTGGATATTCTCTCCGACACATTTCAGCTTCTGATAGACTCTGCCAAGGACCTCAGCAAGACACTGCGGGGCTTAGTGCCTGTTGGCTTGTATCTTCCGGCTCCTCCATTATACTGTCCCCAGCCGGCTATTCTTAGTGAAGTAAGCTTAGTATACTATCCTTTTTTTTTTTTTTTTTTTTTTTTTTGGTGGTACTGGGGTTCCTGGAAGCCCTTCTACCTCCAGGCTATACTCCCAGACCTATTTTTACATTTTTATTTGGAAACAGAGTCTCCTAAGCCAGCGCGATCCTCCTGTCTCTGCCTCCCAAGCGCGGGGATTACAAGCGTGCGCCACCACGCCCGGCTATACTATTCTTTTAATTAATTTTTTTTTTTTCAGTACTGGGAATTGAACCCAGGGGCATTGTATCTCCAAACTACACCCCCAGGCCTACTTTTTATTCTTTATTTTGAAAGAGTCTCACTGAGTTGCAGAGGGCCTCACTAAGTAGCTGAGGCTGGCCACGGACCTGCTGTCCTCCTGTCTCAGCCTTCTATGTACTGGGATTACAAGCACAGACCATTATGCCTGGCTTCTTTTAATTAATTAAAAGTTGGTTATTTTCAATTTTAATATAATCAACCAGATCCCAGTAGGGCTGCTTGCTAATTGCATAACAATCTTAGATAATATATGAATTGCTATTTACATTTATTTGTCTGTAAAATACAGATGATAGCATTATTGTGAGGGTTAAAGAGGGTATCTTGTAAAAACTTTTAGCTCAGGATCTGGGTCACATAATAAACATTCAATAAGTGTTAAGCTTACTATAATAATATAACAAAATTAAGAGATGTTTCTCGATGTTTAGACTTTTAAAAAATAGGCTATTGTTGATGGGAACAGATGGCAATGACCAATGAGAGAAGCCATACAATATTTTAGTCTTGTGTTTGCCTCATCGTTTTTGTCTTCTTTGAAATACTTGTTTTTGTTTCACTTGTTTTATATATTTTCTCATGCAATATCCAATTGATAGGTCTGTAGTAATACTGTATTCCTTTCAGTTACTTTTCCTCTATTTTTTTTTTTTTAGTACTGTGGATTGAACCCAGGGACATGAGCTATCCACCCCCCAGCACTATATTATTTTTTATTTTGAAATAAGGGCTCACTAAGTTGATTAGGGCCTTTCTAAGTTGCTGAGGCTGGCCTTGAACCTGTGATCCTCCTGTTTGTCTCCCAAGTACTGGGGTTATAGGCATGCACCACCACACCTGGTTCTTCTATTCTTCTTAAAATCTGTTAACCTTAGCCAGATGTGGTTTCAAAATAAAAAATGAAAGCAGGGCATGGTGGCACACGCTTGTAATCCCAGCATTTGGGAGGCTGAGACTGGAGGATCGTGGTTCGCAGACAGCCTCAGCTACTATATGAGGCCCTCCACAACTTATTAAGACCCTGTTTCAAAATAAAGAATAAAAAATAGGGCAGGGGGGTGTAGCTTTGAGGTCAAATGCTCCTGGGTTCCATCCCCAGACCCGCAAGAAAAAATAAAAAAATAAAAAATAAAAAGGGCTGGAGGCGTAGCTCAGAGGTAGAATGTCCCTGGGTTCAGTAGTCTCCAGTACCAAAGAGAAATGAAGAAGCCTGTGCTGTTACAGAGCTTCTTGGTAATGTGAATCAATTAATGCCTTTTAGTTTTTAAATCATTTTGACCACGTGGCTCGCTAAGTTGCAAAGGCTGGTCTGGAACCTGTGATCCTCCCATCTGAGCCTCTAAAGTACTGGGATTACAGGCATGCCCCACTGTGCCCAGCAGGACAAGTTTTTTTTAACTTTATTAGTAGCCAAGATTTGGGCTCTTTCTTCTCTCAGTGTGTCCTCTAAACTGTGGTCTTGCCGGATGTGGTGGCGCACACTTGTAGTCCCAGCACTTGGGAGGCTGAGACAGGAGGATCGCGCAGGTTTGAAGCCAGCCTCAGCTACTTAGTGAGGCTCTCAGCAACTTAGTGAGACTGTGTTTCTAAATAAAATAGAAAATAGGTCTGGGAGTGTAGCTTAGAGGTAGAAGGGCCCTGAGTTCCACCCCCCAGTACATACATACATACATACATACATACATACATACATACATATAATAAAGTGTTGTCTTCACCTGAAGGCCAGTTCCTTGTGTGTACAGAATGTCTGCCAACATCCTCTAAGGGTTCCCTGTCCACTTGCATATTGAGAGGAAAAGAGATCATTCTCTCCAGCATCCCACATAAGCGTGCTGACATTGAGACCACTTCCGTCACATGCCTGTACTTGGATCAGCCACCTTGGTAGGGCTAATGTTTGGCTCTCAAGTAAGGCCTTCCCTGGAAGTTGGGATGCAGGATGAGCTTTCCCCAAGGCATATGTGCTATGCAGGAGAGAGCCACGAACCCAAATAAAAATTGGTGACCATTAAGAAATGGGCAGGCAAGAAGGATGGTGAAGAAGCAGATGTTTGTGACACGTTGTTTCATTCTCTGGGAAAATAATCTAGGTGCCAGTTTGAGTATGGTTGTTCAATAAACATGTTGGGTCCCA
Organism: Muscardinus avellanarius; assembly: GCF_963383645.1. Taxonomy (NCBI): domain Eukaryota; kingdom Metazoa; phylum Chordata; class Mammalia; order Rodentia; family Gliridae; genus Muscardinus; species Muscardinus avellanarius. The sequence continues at coordinate 32,796,387 of NC_137786.1, read as the reverse complement.
CTGTATGTTGGACTTCATTCTGTGTGCTATGATAATGCCAAGGTCAGAGGCAGGGCCCTTGCTCACGGGTGTTCTGAGAATGGTGGGAAACAGATACAGAAAAAAATTGGTAAACGCCGTCATGGGGTGTGAGCTCACGTGCTGCCTTAACATGAGGGGGAAGGCTTCAGAAAGGAGGGGACACGGAGGATACAGCTAGGGTTTTCCAGGCAGAGGAAGGGAAAAGGCATTGTCCTCACAAGGACCGTGACAGTCCGCTAGGAGTCTGGAGTGGCAGGCTTTCCCTGTGGGAGGGGAAGACTCACCACCAGGGACCACCCAGCCCTGTCCACTGAGGAGACAGCTATTTCCTCAGCCCCAGAAATAGCCTTAGGTGAAATCTCAGCGCTCATGACTCCTAATTTTCTTCCTACATCAGCAGGGATGTTCTCGTTTGAGAAACACTGATATCGTTAGCCGATTTTTATTTGCACTTTAACATTTAAAGTTTTCTCTTCATCACTGCAATTGTTTTATCATCCTCAGGAAGATGGAGAAGATCTTCTTGTGAAGGCTGAGAAAGGTAACCGCCAAAAGGTGTCAGGAGTCCTTCAGCGCACTCTCCTGCTGTTCCGGGCAGCTCGGTGTTCCTTCCCCGCAGCACAGTGGTACATCTTGCAGCTGAGGTGGGCCAGGAAAGTCATGCAGAAGGTATGGAGGAGATGCCCGAGTCGCTCATGTGCTACATTAGACAGACAGCTGAGATAAACTCACGTTTCTACTCCAGTACACTTGTCCAGGGAACCCATACATTTCAGGTTTATTTATAGGGACCAACCTAGATAGATAGAGCAGGTTTAGTCCCTTCCTGTCTGTCAGTACAAAGTATAGACTAGACAGTTAACTCCTGGGAATTCTACTTACTTTTTCATTGAAGATTTAAACTCCTTCCAGGACTGAGAGGTGGGGGAAAACCACTTCTCCCTGAGGTGTATTTCTGAATATAATCAAATTTCTCTAACTTGATGAGTATAGATCAATGACCAGTTTAGAGGAAATAAAAGAAAGTTAAATGACACCGAAGGAAGAGGTCATCAGGCTGGGTGCAATGATCTAAGCCTGTTACGCCAGGACTTGGGAGGCAAACAGGAGGATTGCAGGTTCAAGGCCAGACTCAGAAACTTCCTGAGACCCTCTACAACTTAGTGAGACTCTATTTCAAAATAAAAAGAGCTGGGGAATCTTTACCATCTTCCTGAGGATGCTAAAACAATTGCAGTGATGAAGCGAAAACTTTAAATGTTAAAGTGCAAATAAAAATAGGCTAACAATACCAGTACTTCCCTATTGCACACGTGTCCATTCATTTCACTTTTAGTGGTGGTGAGATTGATAGTGAGCTTGGGGTAAGTCATTACCCCCCCCATCAAGTTGCCCATCACCCACCAACAATTTTATATTTTAGCATTTATTGATGATACTTACATAGACTCTTTTGTTGTTGTTGTTGTTGTTGTTGTTGTTGTTTATTTTGTGTTTTTTTGGTGGTACTGGGGGGTGGAATCCAGAGGCTTTCTACCTCTGGGCTATACTCCCAGACCTATTTTTATATTTTATTTGGAAACAGGGTCTCACTAAGTTCCTGAGAGCCTCACTAAGTAGCTGAGGCTGGCTTTGAACCTGTGCGATCCTCTTGTCTCAGCCTCCCAAGCGCTGGGATTACAAGTGTGCGCCACCACGCCCGGCTTTAGAGTCTTTTTTTTTTTTTTTTTTAATGGGTTACCAAATAAAGATGTACTACTTCTGTTATTTATAGATTTTTTAAAATTTATTTTTTGTGGTACTGGGGATGGAACCCAGGGGCTTTCTACCTCCAGGCTATACTCCCAGACCTATTTTATATTTTATTTGGAAACAGTGTCTCACTTAGTTGCTGAGAGCCTCACTAAGTAGCTGAGTCCGGCTTTGAACCTTCACGATCCTCCTGTCTCAGCCTCCCAAGTACTGGGATTACAAACGTGCACCAGCACGCCCGGCTACTAGATTAGTTTTTCAAAGTTACATGTTTAGGTAAGTTTTTTTTTTTTTGTAATATGGTTTTTGGTACTATAGAATTTATTTCAAATGAGATGTAGATCTTTATTTATTACATTTCTTTATTTTCTTTCTTATGACCATAGGGAAAGCCAGGAATGAAAAGTTTTAAATTCTTTTGATACAGGAAAAGCTGAATGGCAAGAGAGTGTAAGTGATTTAGCTAGAACTTTTCTTCTCTTTTGAGAAATAATCTAGGGAGTTTTTTAAACAAGATTTGTGAGCTGGGAGTCTGAAAGCCCACTAATTTCAGGGCTGTTTTCCTTACATAGTCAAGGAACTGTGCTGTGTTTTCCATTCTGTATGATTTGTCTAAATTGCCTTGTTCCTTTATAGTTTTCCTTTCAAAATTATCTGTACTCTTCAAAATTGACTTTCCATCATTCTGTGTGTGTGTGTGTGTGTGTGTGTGTGTGTGTGTGTGTGTGTGTCTGTCTGTCTGTCTGTCTGTCTGTCACTGGATTAAACCCAGGAGCATTCTATCTCCAAGCTACACTCCCAGTCTAATTTTATTTTTAGTTTGAAACAGGGTCTCACTAGGTTGATGAAAATCTCACCCCTGGCTGAGGCCGTCCTTGAACCTAGGATTCTCCTGTCTAAGCCTCCCAAACACCGGGATTACAGAACGTCCCACACTCCACTGAAGTTCTGTCATTCTTTACTTTCAGATTCGGATGAAAGGGTCTCTGCCTGCACTGGTTCCTTTCCCCCAGTCCTTACTTAATTACTGTAAAGGCGGCGTCGCCTTCTTTAGACCTGGAGCAACTGGAGACCACAGGCTGGATGAAGTTTCTATCAGAGCAATCGGTTTGTCAAAAGAATGAACTACTTGCTTCGAAATTAGCCTAAGTGTAAACAGTGATGTATTTTTCATTTGATTTGGCAAAGTTTATAAACAGCCGACTCTTCAAAGTATATGGTCTATGATATTTTGTGTTTACAAGTAAAAATTGCATGTGTTCTATTGAATTAGGAATTTGTTATATGAATATGCAAATTTCATATATCTTGATATGCCAAATTTTATAATTCCTTCAGGTGAATTTGATGGGTAAAGAAATGACTAGACTTGACTAAAATTTTCCTTTTTTTCTCTTTCCCTCTCAGTAGTAATGTTAAATAATACATGTCCTGGGACTCGGTTTGTTTTTCCCAGTGTAATGGCATCAAATGCTTTTCAGTTGCTTCTCTTGGCTCAAGGGTTTAGTTCTCCCTAACAAAAGAAAGGGTCAGGCAGGTGTCTCCTGGAAGGATGTGTATTTCTCAGTCCTGTCATATTTCTCAGTAATCTGATTCATCTGTAAGCAGCGAGTCAGACTCACAGCAATCCCATGGAAGAGATTTTTGTTCACAAATAATACATGAAACTGGATGTGGTGGCGCACAAACATAGACTGAAGTAAAAGTTAGTTTATTGTAAAAAAAAAAAAAAGGCTCATTTAAAAAAATTAAGGCTTACATGAATGACTGTTAAATTTTAGGGGATTGCCTTTCTTCCTTTGCAGGAAAAGTTTCAACTGGCCACAGTAGAGATGAGTCTTACTCAGGGTCACACTTGGTTGTAATAGGGGAATTAAATTTCAGACCAACAGAACAGTTGAAACTTGTTTGTGAGCCGGGCATAGTGGTGATGCTTGTAATCCCAGTACCTGGGAGGCTGAGACAGGAGGATCGCAGGATCATGGCCAGCCTCAGATACTTAGGGAGCCCCTCTGCAATTTAGTGAGACCCTGTTTCAAAATAAAGAAAAAAAAATAGGGCCGGGTGTATAGCTCAGAGGTAGAATGCCCCTGGGTTCCATCCCCAGTACTGAAAAAAAGAAAAAAAAAAAAAAAGGAAAAAGAAAAGAAACCTGTTTTGCTAGCTGTATTGTGAGCCGTTGCATTATGTATAGCTAAATTGTCATGCTCCATAGAATAGGATGCTCTGTCAGCAACAAAAACAGTATGCTTATCCTACTAACATGAAAAGATACCCAAAATATATTAGGTTTTAAAAAAAGGCAATTGTAGACCGTATACACAGCATGATGCTATGGATCTTTGTGGACTTGTATTATTATTACTTTTATTGCATTCCTAGGGATCAAATCGAGGACCTCATGCATGGTAGGCATGCACTCTACCACTGAATCCCCAGACCATCTTACTTTTAGCAAAAGATCAGTATTTGAAATTGTTATTAATATTAAACCCTTTAAGCTGGGCATGGTGGTGCACACCTGTAATCCCAGCACTTGTTTGGCTGAGAGAGGAGGATCCAGATTCGAGGCCTGGGCCTTTGGGTTCAATCCTCAGTTTCTCAAATTAATTTATTTTAAATGGAATGCATAACTGTAAGTAATTTTTAGGGGTGTGGCTCAGTGGTAGAGCTCTTGCCTAGCATATACAGTGCCCTGAGTTCAATTCTCAGCACCACAGAATTAAATGAATGAATGAATAAATAAATAAATAAATAAATAAATAAATAAATAGTGGGCAGTTGTCCAAACCAGTTATACAACATAGAGTTGTGTGTATTGGCTTTGAAACTACCATGAAGCTATATAGTGAGTGAACTGATTCTAAGTAGAGTTATTACACTATAAATATATTTTCAGAGAGTTCATTAAAACTAATATGCATGAAATATTTTAGAGTAATGCATTGATTTTGGAAGAGGCCAGGTGTGATGGTGCATACTCATAATCCCAGTACTTGGGAGATAGAATTGCAGGTTTGTGACCAGCCTCAGCAGCTTGGTGAGGCCCTCAGCAACATGGGGTGTAGCTAAGAGGTAAATTTCCTCTGGGTTCAATCCCCAGTAACTCCCCACACCCCACAGTTCTGGAAGGATTTCTGACTCTTATATAAGGTGTTTAGAATGAAAATGTGCTTCTTTTGTGTGTGTGGTACTTGGACTTGAACCCAGGGTCATTCTATCTCTGAGGTAGATAGAATGCCCCTGGGTTTTTATTCCGTTTATTTATTTATTTAATTTTGTGGTACTGGAGATTGAATCTAGGGACATTCTACCTCTGAGCTACACTCCCAGTCCTATTTTCTTATTCTTTTTTTTTTTTTTTTCTTTTTGTGGTACTAGGGGTGGAACCCAGAGGCTTTCTATCTCCAGGCTATATTCCCAGACCTTTTTTTTTTTTTTTTTGGAACAGGGTCTCACTAAGTTGCTGAAAGCCTCACTAAGTAGCTGAGGCTGGCTTCAAACCTGTGCGATCCTCCTGTCTCAGGCTCCCAAGCACGGGGATTACAAGCGTGCGCTACCACGCCCGGCTTATTCTTTATTTTGAAACAGGGTCTCACTAAGTTGCGGAGGGCCTCACTAAGTAGCTGAGGCTGGCTTCGAACCTGTGAGATCCTCCTGTCTCAGCTTCCCAAGTACTGGGATTACAAACGTGTGCAACCATGCCTGGCTATTCCTTTTGCCCCCCCACCCCCCGTATTGGGGATAGAATCCAGAGGCATTGTACCTCCTAGCTATATACCCCCAGCCCTATTTTTTAGTCATTTTATTATTTATTTATTTATTTATTTATTTATTTATTTATTTATTTTTGGTGGTACTGGGGATGTAACCCTTCTATCTCCATGCTACACTCCCCAACCTATTTTATTTGGAAACAGGGTCTCTTAAGCCAGTGAAGCTGGCTTTGAACCTGCGCGATCCTCCTGTCTCCACCTCCCAAGCGTGCACCATGCCCAGCTAGTCTTCTTATTTTTGAAACAGGGTCTCACTGAGTTGCAAAGGCCTCACTATGTAGCTGAGGCTGTCTGTGAACTGCGAGCCTCCTATCCCAGCCTCCCGAATGCTGGGAGTACAAGCATGTACCACCATGCCCAGGTGGCTATTCCTTATTTTAAAACAGGATCTCACTAAGTTGTAGAGGCCCTCACTAAGTAGCTGAAGCTGTTCTTGAACCTACATTTCTTTCAAGTACTGGGATTATAAGTGTGTGCCACCATGCTCAGCCTAAAATGTGCTATTATTATTATTATTTTTTTTTTTTCTTTTGTAGTACTGGGGATGGAACCCAGGGCCATTCTACCTCCAAGTGACACCTCAGTCCAATTTTGTATTTTTAAAATTATTATTATTATTATTATTATTATTATTATTATTATTGCTGTAATCGGGGATGGAACCCAGGGGTATTGTACATCTGAGCTACACCCCTAGCCCTATTTTTTAGTCTATTTTTTAGTCTTTTCATTTCTGAAACAGGGTCTCACTGAGTTGTGAAAGGCCTTGCTAAGTAGCTGAGGCTGTCCGAACTGTGATTCTCTGGTCTCCACCTGCCGAATGACGGGATTACAAGGGTGAGCCACCACACCCGGCCTTAATTTTGTATTCTTAATTTAAAACAAGAGTCTCACTGAGTTGCAAAGGGCCTCACTAAGTAGCTGAGGCTGGTCGCGAACCCGGTCCTCCTGTCTCAGCCTCCCAAATGCTGGGATTATAAGCGTGTGCCACCAGGCCCAGCTTATTCTTTATTTTGAAATAGGTCTCACTGAGTAGCTGAGGCTGTCCGAGAACTGTGATCCTAACTGTCTCAGGCTCCCAAATGCTGGCATTACAAGTATGTGCCACCACACCCAGCAAATGTACTTCTTTTGACAGTAACAAAATGAAGACAAAATTTATTTGGGAAAAAGCCCAGCAAAGATACTTACTTTAATATTAGTATACATGCTCATACAGTTTCTCTCATGTTTATATTCCTCCTACAGGTTGCTTCAGAGAGCTTTGTGCCTTGTGCTGGGTGCTACATGTACGTGATAAGCTATCCTATAGTTGCAGGCAGTATCAACATGCAAGAGAAAATGTGAGGGGAGAAAAGGTATTTACCAGCACAAGGATAAGAAATATGAATGGACATTACTTGGGAAATTATTACTTTATAATAAATTTTACTGTTTGGAGCAGACTTTCTTTTCACCTCATTCTGGTCTGTCCATCTAAACTAAAAAGGCAATGAATCTATTCTGTATCCACTTAGGACCTTGGAATGGAGTTTGATTCTTGTATGGTGGAGCACTGTCTCAGTGCCGTGGAATGGGCTTACAGGATGCTACCTTTCTCTCGGTTTTTTAATATTGAAGAACTTATCCAGGATATAATTTTGAGCCTTATTGGAGAATTGCCACCAATCAGAAAGGTAATGTAACTGTAGGTGAAAAATAGACTAAATCTGAATCAGGGACTTTAAAGGATTTTTATTTTAATTAAGAATGAAGTTATCAAAAGCCAGGCGTGGTGGCACACACTTGTAATCCCAGTACTTGGGAAGCTGAGATGGGAGGATCTCAGGTTCAAAGTCAACATCCACAACTTAGCGAGGCCCTTTGCAACTTAGTGAGACCTATTTCCAAATAAGAAGTAAAAAATTAGGCTAGGGATTTAGCTCAGAGCTAGAATGCCCCTGGGTTCAATCCTTAGTGCCACACACACAAAAAAAGAATGAAGTTACCGTTCTGTGTCTGGCATATTCACTTATCATAATGTCCTCCAGGTTCAGAAAGGCGAATACTGAGCCGGGCGTGGTGGCGCACGCTTGTAATCCCTGCGCTTGGGAGGCGGAGACAGGAGGATCACACAGGTTCGAGGCCAGCCGCGCTGGCTTAAGAGACTGTTTCCAAAAATAAAAAAGTATAAAATAGGACTGGGTGTGTAGCCCGGAGGTAGAAAGGCTTCCAGGAACCCCAGTACCACCAAAAAAAAAAAAAAGAAAAAAAAGAAAAAAAGAAAGACAAATACTGTATGGTGTCACTTCTGTGCAGAACTTAAGAAAGTTGAACTCATAGAAGCAGAGAGTAGAATAATGGTTGCCAGGCCTGGGGTGTGGTGGTAATTAAGGAGATGTTAGCTAAAGGATCCAAACTTTCGTTTGAAACATGAGTAAATACTGGGGATCTAATGTACAGCATGGTAACTATCATTAATAAAACTGTACTATTTACTGGAAATTTGAAAAGGGAGAAAATTTAAGTATCTTCATCACCCACCCCAAAATGATGACGCTGTGATACTGGATGTGTTAATTAATTTGGCTATGGTTAGCAACACACAGTGTACATGTTTATCAAATCATCAAGCTGGTACAGGGGTGAATTCCTATAATCCCGGCTCACTGAGAAACTGAGGCTAGAGAATTAAAAGTTCAAGGCCAGTATGGTCAACTTAGCAAGGCCCTGTCTCAAGATAAAACAGGATGGGGATGTAGCTCAATACTACAACACTTAACCCAGCATTCCCAAGGCCCTGGTTTCAATCTCTAATACCACAAAGAGAGTAAAATGAAATTTAAAAATTCATCACATTGTACACCTTGAATATACACCATTTTCGTCAAATATTCCTAAATATAAATAAAAATAAAATTGATGCTGAATTCCACAATCAGAAGACTCATGCTTAAAACAGAGGACTTAGCATGACATCAAGAATAGTGATAAATATGCACTTATGTTTTGAGTTAAAACATTTGAAGAGAGCCGGGCGTGGTGGCGCACGCTTGTAATCCCAGCATTCGGGAGGCTGAGACCTGGAGGATCGCGGTTCGCGGGCAGCCTCAGCTACTTAGTGAGGCCCTCTGCAACTCAGTGAGACCCAGTTTCAAAATAAAAAGAATAAAAAATAGGGCAGGGGGTGTAGCTCGGAGGTCGAATGCCCCTGGGTTCCATCCCCAGACCCGCAAAAAATATATGAATAAATAAATAAATAAATAAAACATTTGAAGAATGAAAAGGAAAAAAGAATGGTATTGTCATAAACTTAAATTTTTCTTTTTCCGAAGGTAGCAGAAATTTTTGTGAAAGCATTTCCCAATCCTGAGGAAGTAAGGGTTCCTTTACGAGAAAAATATCACTCTCTTCAGCAAAGACTGAGACACTGTATTGTGAAGGGTATGTATTGCTAAACTATCTAATGGATAAATTGTACGAGATATTCCTTCTTTCTGGAAGCATTTACTGTTTGCTGTTTATGCATGCATTTCTGCCTTTCCCTAGAGATAGAAGTGTGAAGAGGTAAATGTACCTCTCATAGCAGAACGAATTCTCTTGTTTTGGGCCCAGACTGAGCAGACTTAGGTTATGGCTCTGTCAGTCACTAAGTTTGTGGCCTTTAAATTAGTTGTTCAATCTCTCTGGGCCTCATTTTTTTTTTATTAGTAAAATGTGTATTTTAAGCCAGGTGTGACGGTACATGCCTGTAATCCCAGTACTTGGGAAGCCGAGACAGACAGGAGTATCGCAGGTTCAAGGACAGTCTCAGCAACTTAAACTCTCAGCAAATTAGTGAGACCCAGTTTCAAAATGAAAATAAAAAATAGGTCTGGGAGGGAGCTCAGAGGTAGAATGCCCCCAAGTTCAGTCCCCATTGCCACACACACACAAATGTGATCCTACCTTATTGCATAATATGCTTATATTTCTGTGATTTCTATTTTTCTGAATACTTTTCTGCTATCTTCTAAAATATTCTGTTTGTATGGGGAAAGGGGGTACTGGGAATTGAACCAGGGACATTATATATATATATATATATATATATATATATATATATATATATATATATATATATGAATGGCATCTGGGTTCTTTCCCTTTCATGGTTCTTTAATGGACCTTCTTTAGCTTCTGTAGTTCTACTTATAGATTAGAGCCTGGTGTGGTAGCTCATGCCTGTAATCCCAGTATTTGGGAGGCTGAGATAGGAGGATCGCGGGTTTGAGGACAGCCTCACTAACATAGTGAGACTCTGTGCACCTAGCAAGACTCCTTTTCTAGAGCAAAAAATATAAAGGCCTTGGAGTGTAGCTAAAAGGTAGAATGCCATTGATTTCAACCCCCAGTACAACAAAAAGGGGGGGGGGGGAATGGACCAAGGCCTTCCAGTGAATACTGAAGAAAACATGAGCTGTAAGGATGTGGACATAAGCCTTCGTTGTTAGGATCCGCGTCTCCAGGAGGGACCAGAGTCATGTTCCATATGTCTGGAATTGAAACATTTTTTTTATTTTTGGTGGTACTGGGGTTCCTGGAAGCCCTTCTACCTCCGGGCTACACTCCCAGATCTATTTTTACATTTTTATTTGGAAACAGGGTCTCCTAAGCCAGCGCGCGCAGCTGGCTTCGACCCTGCGCGATCCTCCTGTCTCTGCCTCCCAAGCGCGGGGATGACAAGCGTGCGCCACCACGCCCAGTGAGTTGAAACATTTTAACGCACCACAAGGCCTTCTATTCTTTTCTCTGTAGGTCCCCAGACTGAGGAGATGATGTCTGTTGTCATGCATTCTATCCGTAAGGTCAGGGCGAAAGCCCTAAAACGTGTGCGGAGAAACATAGGTTCTTTTGAGATGAATATATGGGAACCCATAGAAGAAGAGAGCCCGGAAGAGGCCCCAGGCGTTGACGGGTTTTCCCTGGCGACGAGCGTGAGCAGAAGCACCCTCACAGAACTGGGGGATTCCCTGGCACCCAGCGATGCAGACACCGCAGATACGTTTTCTGAAGCTTTGTCAGTTGCAGAAAAAACTAGGTCACATTTCTGTCAAAGGTACCGTTTATATCTCTTAATGACAAGCATTCACTTCTTTGGGAAGAAAATATTTTTATTATGTTTATGCGAGTGACAAGGTGACTTTTAGTCTCAGCAACTGTCACTGATTGTACTATTTGTGTGTGCGCGTGTGTGTGTATGGGCAGGGGGTGAGCTACACCACTGGGCCCCCATCCCTAAGATAACTCATAATGTTTATACAGTATCCCCCCCCCAAAAAAAACCCCACAGAATTTGAAATACTTACAGTGCCAAGCTTCATGCTAAAGGATTGTCAACCTGTAGCTCAGTACGAATGGGTTGACCATGTTATTTTGAGGGGTTTCCAGGAAAGAAACTTGCATGTTCATCTTTGAGACATGTGCATAAATTGTTGGGAAATTCTTGTTTATGGTCTACTCTACTCTCATGTTACTGTGATGGAAGCTGATTTTTTTTTTCTTTATAATTTCATTGATGGCCCCGGGCGTGGTGGCGCACGCTTGTAATCCCCGCGCTTGGGAGGCAGAGACAGGAGGATCGCGCAGGTTTGAAGCCAGCCGCGCGCGCTGGCTTAGGAGACCCTGTTTCCAAATAAAAATGTAAAAATAGGTCTGGGAGTGTAGCCCGGAGGTAGAAGGGCTTCCAGGAACCCCAGTACCACCAAAAATAATAATAATAATAATAATTTCATTGCTGACAATGGAGTTTATCCTATTCATGACTTAAATGATATAATCAACAATAGTTTTTCTTAAGTGAAATTATCACATCTACTCCAAATAGTTGCTTAAGCTAAATCTAATAGCATTTTAAGTGGTGTGCTTGTTTCACAAACCAACTGCATTTCAGTATTTGCTATCATGCATTCTCAGTAAGAAGAGACATGCTGGCTCCAGCCCCAGTGCCGAACACCTCTCCTTTTACTTAGCAATCTAAGGATCTGTGTTCTTCATAAGAACCATGTTGAAAAGAAACAGCTGAAAGCAGTTGTGGTTGGCAGCCAAGGTGCCTGCCCCACAGGCTTCATGGTGGCTAAAAGATTTCAAGATCCCAGCATTTGCATGGTAAAATAAAAAAGGGCAGTTCTAGCCGGGCGTGGTAGCGCACAATTGTAATCCCAGCATTCAGGAGGCTGAGACTGGAGGATCGCGGTTCGTGGACAGCCTCAGCTACGTAATGAGGCCCTCTGCAACTTAGTGAGGCCCTGTCTCAAAATAAAGAATAAAAAATAGGGCAGGGGGTGTAGCTCGGAGGTCAAATGCCCCTGGGTTCCATCCCCAGACCCGCAAAAAAAAAAAAGAGAACAGTTCTGCTTCTTGTACATGGTAGAAGGGGCTGAAAGGGGCCTCCATGAAGAGAAATAAGAAACCCTAATTTAAGATGGATATTTGGATTTGGATAAGATTGGATATTTGGATATTGTGATTTTTATTGATACTCACTGTTTTCCTAAATTCTGGTCTATTAGAGGACCATATTTCACCCCCAGAAAAAGCATTCATGTTCTTTTATAGTGAAATTTCTTTTTTTTTTTTTTTTTTTTCTGGTGGTACTGGGGATGGAACCCAGGGACTTTCTACCTTCGGGCTACACTCCCAGACCTATTTTATATTTTATTTGGAAACAGGGTCTCACTAAGTTATTGAGAGCCTCACTAAGTAGCTGAAGTTGACTTTGAACCTATGTGATCCTCCCAGGTACTGGAATTATAAGCATGTGCCACCACACCCGGTTCTTATAGTGAAATTTCTATGAACATATTTTAATTTATATTTATTTGTTTACTTATTTATTTTTGGTGGTACTGGGGATGGAACCCTTCTACCTCCGGGCTATACTCTCAGACCTATTTTTATATTTTTTTATTTGGAAACAGGGTCTCTTAAGCCAGTGAGGCTTCGAGCCTACGTGATCCTCCTGTCTCCGCCTCCCAAGCGCAGGGATTACAAGCGTGTGCCACCACGCCCAGCTATTTTAATTTATTTTAACACAAATTTTCCCTGATATAAATGTGTTTTTTGAGCTTCAAGAATGCTCCACCCCTTAGAGATTATATTAGTCTCTATCCTCCCCTGTTGGAATATTGGAACTGGTAATTGAGGCACAAACACATGACTTAATCAGTAGAGAGATTTTTAATGTCCATTCTAAGGTCAGTTTGAGTAATCAAATGATCATTAATTTTGTCCTTTTCATTTTTTTTCTGTAGAAATACCCCAAATCAAGTGGAATTATCATTGGTTGGTAAGACCAGTGATAAAAGGAAAATAAGTAAGCAGAAAAAACACCCTAAAAGGAAAGAAAAACCTGAAAAGTTGTCACAGAACGCACTTCCTGTTATAGGTGTTTGGGAATTTGAGCGTGATGATGATGAGTATATTAAATTCCTTGACCTTTTCTTGAGTTATGTTCTTGAAAGAGACCTCCTCAGCTCTAGGGATCCTGGTATTCCATTTCTAACCAGCTTTTCTGCACAGCTTAGAGAACATGAACTTAATTCTTTACTTTTTGATGTACATACAACATTAAAACGACGTCAGGTCAAAACCAATACCCAGCACGTGTTTAGAGCCGGCTCCTGCTTTGTTGTTGCTCCGGAGTCATACGAATCTGAAAAACCATCCTCTTTAACTAACAGAAGCGCCATCACTGTAGAAAACCAGGCTCTTTCAGTGTCTGAACTAAATGGAACCATCAGACCTTTTTTGGAGAACCCTTTAAATGACGTCCATAAAGATGAGGAAAAGAGTGGATTGTTTGGCTTAAAACAAAAGTCAATTTACAGAGTTCAAGATGACAATCGAGAGAAACCTCCAATCCAGAAATCAGCAAACATGTTTTGGTCTCCTGAGTCCATTAAAACTAGAAGGTACAGTTTCAGAGCAATTCCAAACAGCGATATCAACCCTCAGGAAGATCTCCCTCTGGTCCTGAGGACCACATTTGGCAGCACAGGAAAGCTGCTGGAGTGGATGATAAGATGGTCTGACAGGAGACTCCTCCGTGGCTCTGGTGTCACTCAGTCTCCCTGTGAATATAGTCCAGTAATTCGTGTAAAGACCTCCACAGCTGCCATTCTTACTGCGTTATGGCTTTTGGAACAACCCAGTTTCACTAGGTATAAAGCAAAAAATGCCATTATCAAAGTAAGTACATTAATTATTACAAAAGAAGTATCATTTTGGATTAAAACTGTTTATATTTTACCATCTGTGAAAGAATCACTAAATAATGAAAAATAATGACAATGTCAATTATACTCCTTATTACTTTTTTTCCTAAGGAGTTTAATTCTTAAGTAATGAGTTGGCTGGTGTGCAGGTTAGTGGTAGAGTGCTTGCCTAGCACGTGTGAGGCTCTGGGCTCCATCCTCAGCACTAATTAGGTTGAAGTTGCTTTCAGTGAGGCTGTGACGTGTTGAGGTTTTATGTGTGTTTATAAAAAAGAAAAGGGGAAGAAGATAATTTTAAGTGGTATTACAAATGCCATAACATTTATGTTATTTCTATTTTTAAGTTTCAGGTTTTGCCTCAGATGAAGGACTAAGAAATTGCCCTGTGTTTATTACTGATGTCTCATTAAATGCATTAGGGCATCTGTTTATGTTGTCAGCCCAGAAGAGGGTAGAGAACCTCCCCTGGGAAGGCAGATGTGTGTCAGGAGAGGAGCAGTGCTTATTAGCTCTTCTTTCTTTTTTTCTGGTCAATGACAAGTGCTTTCATTCTAAAATAATTTACTATAGGTCGAAGGGCATAAGAGTATGTGTTTGTGAGCATCGTTTTTGGCTTGTTTTTATGATTTTATTCTTTCCTTTTTTGAGATCAGTCATTAGCCTAAGGTATTTGATACAGTGTATTTGATATGATGGTATTTATAGGTAATAAATGTATAAATTTTTAAGTGAAACTAAAAGAATACATTCTTTGTATTTCTACTACATGTGTTTTTTAACACTGTGTCATTTTGAAATGACTACTACATGTCTTTATAATAGCAAAGAGACTGAAATAACACTCCATTTTCATTGCCATTGTTTTGTGACCTGAAAACAGTGATATACCTTACAAATTTTTAAGGATGATTTTTTTGTAATATATTGTGCAGGAAGTCAGATTTGCTTTTTCCAGGTGGAATAAAGACATCAATACTGAGTTGTAGAAATGTAGTCAATACTGGATAAGTGAATGAATCAGCAGTTGTATAAAAAGTATGAATAATTTTAAAATATAGTGAGAATAAGGGGTTCAATAATGAATATCAGATGCTACAAATGGTTGGTTTTAGGTGCTAGAGGATCACTCCGTGGAGCCTCAGGTTGGACCGGGTATCGAGATGGAGCGCAGCATCGAGCCTGGCTGTGCAGTCATAGTAGCGACTGCAGGTGGAACTGAGGAAAAATATGATGATAGTGAACTTTGTCAAAATATCTTGAAGTAAGTTGCTGCTTATACCCTTTTTTAGTAGAAGATAACTGTTTTGTTGCTGTTTGGGCTTAAACATTCTTTAAAAATGATAGAAATGAGCATAGAGGAATAGGAAGCGAACATTCTGATGCACCTAACGATTCATTGCAAATTATGCTTCTTCTCTGTTGATCCAGTTTATATCCACTGAGACAGGAGCTAATTCATCCTTTATTATATTATTTCCTTTTTAGAGGGAGTTGAATTAATCTTATTACCCAATTTTATATATGAAGCAGTAGTAGGAGTAATATATCTTTGAATACTGTGTTAGTCAGTTTTCTATTACTGTAACAAAGTACCCAGACTAATCAAGAAAAGGTTTATCTTGGCCTACCATTTTAGAGGTTCTAGTCCATGACTGCTTGGCTCTATTGCTCTGAGTCAGGAAGCATATTATGGTGGGATGAAATCACTTACCTCCTGGCCAGAAAGCAAAAGACAAAAAGTTTGTACCAGGAATGTTAAAAAAAAAAAAAAAGACGTGAAAATATGAAAATGAAGTCTATTTTTTGTTTTCAAACAACTGGATTCAAATGATAGCAAGATCTTTGTCACCAAGAATAAGTTTTAATTTTATTTGCTGTGTTTTTGTCAGTAGAATGCCAATGGAAGCAGAAAATCCCAAAATAAAAGCAATCAATGATGAGAATATTTCCATCACGCATAAAGATGCAAAAGAATGTATAGACATTGATGAGAATCTTTTAGAAGCAGAAACGTTTACACTGGATGAAGTGGATATGCACATATCAGACTATGAAGGTCAGCTCATGAAGATTACCTTTTTTGACTTTACTAACTTGAAATTGACAAATGATATCTGAAATAACTTAAGTCTTACATTTAGGTATGTTTACGGTAATCTCAAACCCAAAATTCAAATATAATATTGTTTATGAGATGTTGAGTAAACTGATGCATAATTTTTGTTCTTTTTTTGTGTGTGTGTGGTATTGGGGATGGAACCCAGGGGCATTCTATCTCTGAGCTATACTCTCAGACTTATTTTTTTTCTTTATTTTGAAAGAGGGCCTCACTAAGTAGCTGAGGCTGTCCGAGAACTGAGATCCTCCTGTCTCAGCCTCCCCAATACTGGGATTTACAAGCATGCGCCACCATGCCAGGCTATGTAATTTTGGTTCTTAATAAAACCGAGAAGATATAAAGCACTTTTATGTTGGACCTCTTGAATAATTATTGATTCCTATACAATAATTATAAGTCTTAGTAATAAGTTATAGGTTATAAGTCTGAGTTCCTGTAAACTAACTCTGTGAAATTCTCTCTGACAGTCATCCTTAAAACAGAAATTTGAGAGCTTCACACACTGACACAGGCCTCTCAAGACTCACCTGGGATTTACTTGATGAAGAGAGAATAGTCTGAAAATGCTTCTGTCTTTATATTTGTTTTCTATAATATTCCCTAAACCTTTAAAAAAGGTTAAAAGATCCTTTTTTTAATGGTCAATTTTCTCTTTCTCTGTTAATTTTTAGAAGAACCTGTTGAAAGTCTCCAAAGTCCTAATATTGCCATTTGCATACCAACTTTACCACAGCAGTTAGAAGAGGTAAGTCCATAAGTAGTGGGTAAAATTGCTCAACTTTTGCCTGATATTTAAATTATACCTAAATGTTTTTTATCTACTGTTACAAAATATACCAAACCAAGGCTATTATTATCTCTTACAAGTATCCTACAACACCTTGAGTCCAGCCATGCCGTGCCCCATTTTTCTTTCACTTTGTTTCTACCATTACATGTTTAATGATTTTAGGCGATGAAAATTTCTATTTCATAAACTGCCTTAGCAAATTAATTTGAGAGTGGTAAAGTATCCCTTATTTACAAAGTGTAATTATGTGTAGTATGCAGTTTTTGTGCCTATGTGCACTTTTTGTATTATTTGTTTTCTCGAAACTCTATAGACTGAATTCTAGGTAAAACAGATATTTGTAATTATTTTAGCATTTCTTTAAAAAGGATTACTTAGGCCGGGCATGGTGGTGCATGCTTGTAATCCCAGTGCTTGTGATTGCAGGTTTCTCAGCCAGCTTCAGCAACTTAGTGAGACTCTCAGAAACTTAGCAAAACCCTATTTCCAAATTAAAAAAAAAGAAAAAGAATAGGGCTGGGGATGTATCCTAGAAGTAGAAGGTTCCCTGGGTTCTATCCCCAATACCACACACACACACACACACACACACACACACACACACACACACACACAGAGGATTACGTATAGCCAAGTGCAGTGGCATATGTCTATAATTCCAGTACTTGGGAGGCTGAGACAGGAGGATCCCAGGTTTGTGGCCAGCCTCAGTGACTTAAGGAGGCCCTCCACAACTTAGTGAGACCCTTGTTCAAAATAAAAAAAAATAGAGCTGAGGGTGTTGCTCAGATGTAGAATGCTTCTGAGTTAAAAATAAATCCCTGGTACCACATAAAAGAAAAAAATATATATTACTTTTCCTGGTTCTGTAGTAGTTTTCACAGGCTAATTAATAATCAGGTAGCAGTGGGTATATGTAATGGATAATGTGTTAGTCACCCGACACCATCTCTTAACCTTAACCCGTCAGTTGCTCAGGGTGGCGAGCCAGAGCAGGCCTGGGAGGGCATTTAGATTTTGATTTTTCACTTGCTTTTAGGCTGCTGTTATTCTGGGCGAGATACTAATGTGAAACTCAAAACATCCAACAGAGTAATACCCATTTGTGTCACTTCTTTACGTTTTGTGTACCATTAACTTTAACAGCATTCTACACAAGCGATCCAGTGTCCAAGGGAAGAACCATTAGAAACGATTATGGAGGAAAAATCAACTGAACAGAAAAGGTAAGGGGAAGAGGTACAGGGTGATTTCTCTAGCTTGTTTCCTCACTGAAATTTCAGCCTTTTTTCTTATAATGTACAACACAAATTTTATGGTGCTGTATTCCTAATGAAATTGTAACTTCAATTTAGAGCTATGGTAAACAGTGATTTTTGGTAAATGTTAAAGTGTGTGTGTGTGTGTGTGTGTGTGTGTGTGTGTGTGTGTGTGTTTTACTGGGGATTGAACCCAGGGGCATTCTGCCTCTGAGCTACATCCCCAGCCTTATTTTATTTTTTATTTGGAAACAGGGTTTCTTAAGTTGTGGAGGGCCTCACTGATTTGCTGAGGTTGGCCAAGAACCTGTGATCCTCATGTCTAAGCCTCCCAAGTACTGGAATGATAGGTGTGCGCCAGTCACATCTGGCTAAATGTTAGACTTTTAAGTTGTGGTAGTGTGAAATAACTTTTTTTTTGGTGGTGGTGGTATTAGGGTTCCTGGAAGCCCTTCTACCTCCGGACTACACTCCCAGACCCAGTTTTATATTTTTATTTGGAAACAGGGTCTCTTAAGCCAGCCAGGCTGGCTTCGAACCAACGCGATCCTCCTGTCTCCGCCTCCCAAGCGCGAGGATTACAAGCATGCGCCACCACGCCCGGCGTGAAATAACATTTAAAATGCCTTGTATTCTTTCATCACTATCAGCCTTATCAAAATAAAATATAATTGTAAATGGACCAGAGTTCATTCATCGGCTAATTAGGGAATTACCTTCCATACTGAATGCATTTTATTCATTTTATGGAATCAAAAAATCATTCTGCATCATAATTACATAGGATCTTTCCTTGTTGTGCTTTGGTTTCCACACACTTTCTATTAGGGCTTTGACGTTCACATGTTCTGCTGACTTCTCATCCTTGCTTCAAGGAGAGCTTAAGGCAATTTTCATGTGTTGCAATTTGGACATAATCAGTCCCTCTCCCTCTCCCCCCTTCTTTTTCTTTTTTTTAATAAATTTTTATTGGTGCATTGTAATCATGCATCTCAATGGGATAAAAAACTTGTGGAGATATACATGCACACATCACCCAATCAGCCCCTACCCAATCTCTAACCCCTTCCCTGCCCCTCCCTCCTACCCATGCTTGGCTTCCTGATTGCCTTTGATATGTTTAAGTCCATCATGTGCTTTAAAGAGTTTCCCTATCCTCCCTCTTATCCCCTCAGCTATGTCCCCTTCATTGCTCCTCTATAGGGTCCTTTCTTAGAGTTCCTCCTGTTATCCATTTTTCCCTAATATTTTATACATTAAGAAAAGCATCTGATTTCTTATTTTTTTGTGACATTTCAGTGTAAATGTCATAATTTTGTCCTCCTTTATGGCTAGGCAAAATTCCACTGTGTACATATCCCATAGTTTTGAAATCCACTCATCCGTTGAAGGACATCTTGGCTGGTTGCACAGTTTGGCAATGATGAACTGTGCAGCTATGAACACGGTTGTTCACGCATTAGTTTGGTATTTTGGTTTTCATTCTTTTGGTTATTGTTGGATCATATGGTAAGTTCGTTTTCCTTTTTCTGAGGATCTTCTATACTGTTTTCCAAAGTGGTTGCACCAACTTGCAATCCCACCAACAATGTATTAGAGCTTCTATTTCTCCACACTTATTCCCACTTACTGAAAACCTGAAAGCCAGAAGGTGAGTAACTTTGACAGAATGATCCACTCACAACCAATTTTTTTAAATAGAGGTCACTTGGGTCTGGAAATCTGCTGAGAGATTAGGTGAGGCAGAGGCAGCTTCTAGTGCTTCCTGGCCACACAGCTGAAGAAACCTGCTGGCCCTTTGCTGTGGAGCAGGCCCCAGTTCCAGGCCTGCTGCGCAACAGGCTCCGGGCCCTGCCTCACCAGCTCCAGTCCCATTCCCCTTCTTCTTCTCGTGGTACTGGAATTGAACTAAGGGCATTCTACCTTTTTTTTTTTTTTTTTTTTTTTTTGAGAGAGAGAGTCACTGATAAACACAATATATTCATAACTTTTAGATCATTTCCTTCACTTTGTGTGTTTTCTGGAGTATTCCAAAAAAGTTATTTGCATTGAACTTGAATTCACATTACTTGTTTTTAGAGGATTACACTACATGGCAAATTTTCAGAGAATTTGAAAACTATTTGTTCCAATAGACAACTCACTTGTACTTTTCATATTAGTAAGGGTTTTCTTGTTTGTTTGTTTTTTGTGGTACTGGGGATGGAACCCAGGGTCATTCTACCTCCAAGCTACACCCCCAGCCCTATTTTTTATTATTTTGAAACAGGGTCTCACTGAGTTGCAGAGGGCCTCACTAAGTGGCTGACGCTGTCTGTGAACCGCGATCCTCCCGTCTCAGCCTCCCAAATGCTGGGATTATAAGCGTGCGCCACTACGGCCGGCTGATTTTAGTTTTAAAGCATGCATTGTCCACTTGTGTCCTTGGTGAGTTATTAGCCCTTTTCTATCTCTGTCTGCTAAAAGTTGCTTATTGTGTTAAAAAACTTGTCTCATAATAAAGAAAAGAAAGACACAGGAATATAATCTTTTAAGGTATGAAGGTTTTAGGCTGTAACTATTTTGTGTAATTAGTAATTACTATCAGGCTAACATAGTTTGCTTTTTCTCTTTAACTTTAGCCTAAACCATTGTGAAAATCCATATAATTCTAGTGTTCAGCTGGGCTAAAATCCAACTCGTAGCTCACCAAGGTCAATTCTGGCTGCAGCTCTTGGCTGACAGCTTAAAGGCAGAGAAAATGATTTTATTGTTCAGCCTAAATATGAAAGCTTGTTCTTATTACCAATTAATACAGCTCTTATCAACAATCAGTGCAGGCTCAATTCCCATCAAATTCACACACACACACACACACACACACACACACACACACACACTTTTTTTTTTGCAAGGCTGGGGATCAAACTTAGGGACTTGCACATGCTTAGCCACTGAGCTATACCCTCAGCCTCTATAAAGAATATATTTAATATGATTTGCCTTTATAACTAATAAAGATAGTTCTATTTTTATAAACTAGCTTGGTGGGGTCTGGTGGCATGCCGGTAATCCCAGTACTTGGGAGGCTGAAACAGGAAGATCACTGGTTCAAGGACAGCCTCAGCAGCCTAGAGAGACTGTCAGCAACCCAGTGGGACCCGATTTCAAAGCAAAACATATAAAGGGCCGGGAATATAGCTTAGAGGAAGAATGTCCCTGGTATCACACCAAAAATAAAATAACATAAAAATTTAAAAAGTTTTAAAATTAGTCTTTATAGTTTTACATGTGACAGTGGGCTTTTTAGTCTTCTTAGTAAAATGTTTAGATTCTACTTTTTTTGTTGTTGCTGAGCAAAGTACAGTGTTTGTGTGTTAAGTCATTCATATATATTCTTTGCTTCTGTTTGAATCTATTACTAATTGCTATGGAGACGAATGTAAACAGATTATGATTATGAGCTAAGCGTTACAAAGAGTTAGGGAATGTTTAGACTCTTAGATGGCTGTGCATTATATTCCTGTAGCTTAGATAATGTATAGAATATCTTGCTTCCTAATCACTTATTAACTTTTATTTATAGCATGATTGAAGCCTTTTCAAATCCTGAACATACCGTTTCTCATTCGTATTGTCTAGACACAAGTTCAGAAATTACTAGGTAAGAATCTTTGCCTACCAATTTTAAATAGTCACATTTTACAATAAGAGAATTAATTGATACCTACTCTAGCAATTTGAAATAATTGCAAGATGTTTTGTCTAAACACTAAGAGATTAAGTGAAAGCAATATTAAAATATTGAAAGAACATAAGTACACATTTCTGACATCCTAATTATTCAAAGGTTTTTTTTTTTCCCTTTACAGTGGTTTTAAAGACAAGTAGAAACTACGTTGGAACGATCATTTTAGAAAAAAAGTAGTGGATATATTGTTGAAAGATGTAATTGTTCATTTTCAGCTTCGGATATATATTTTGTACTGAGGATTGAACCCAGGGGCATTCTGCCTTTGAGCTATCCCCCCAGTACTATTTATTTATTTAATTTTTTTATTTTGAAACAGGGTTTTGCTGGGCGTGGTGGCGCACGCTTGTAATCCCAGCGTTTGGGAGGCTGAGACTGGAGGATTGCGGTTCGCTGACAGCCTCAGCTACTTAGTGAGGCCTTTCGCAGCTTAGTGAGACCCTGCTTCAAGATAAAGAATAAACAGTAGGGCAGGGGTGTACCTTGGAGGTCGAATGGCCCGGGTTCCATCCCCAGACCCGCAAAAAAAAAAAAAAAAAAAAAAAAAAAAAAAGACACAGGGTGTCATTAAGTTGCTCAGGCTGGACTCTGGGATCCTTCTGTCTCAGCCTCCCTGGTCCTAGGATTATAGGCAAGTGCCACTGTGCCTGATTCTTAACTGATTTCAAATAGTATTTGAAATGCTTTTAATTTTATTTTTAGATTTATCCAGTTTGCCTTTTTTTTGTGTGTGGTACTGAGGATGAAACCCAGGGGCAGTGTACCTTCGAGCTAACCCCCAGCCCTATTTTTTTTAGTCTTATCATTATTATTATTATTTTATTTTATTATTATTTAGTACTGGGGGCTGGAACCTAGGGGCTTTTCTACCTCCAGGCTATACCCGCAGCCCTATAAGTTATTTGGAAGTAGGGTCTCACTAAATTAGAACCTCACTAAGTAGCTGAGTCTGGCTTCAAACCTGTGCGATCCTCCTGTCTCAGCCTCCCAAGCACTGGGATTATAAGTGTGCATCACTATGCCCAGCTTTGTCTTTTTATTTTTGAAACAGGGTCTCACTGAGTTGAGAAGGGTCTTGCTAAGTAGCTTGAGGCTGTCCACGAACTGCGATCCATGGTCTCAGCCTCCTGAATGCTGGGATTACAAGCATGTGCCACCACGCCCAGCTGTATCCAGTTTGTCTTTTGAATTATTTTATAGAGATTGAATAGAGCACACTGTGTTTATAAATCTTGCTGAATTAGGAGAAAATACAGCTTTACTTCAGAAGTTTTACATAACTGTTGAAGGTAAAGCCCAGTAAATTGTCTTAAAATAGTCATATTAGAGCCCAGCATAATGGTGCACGCCTATAATCCCAGTATATGGGAGGCTGAGACAGGAAGATTGCAGGTTCTAGGACAGCCTTAGCAATATGGCAAGACTCTCAGATACCTAGCAAGACCCTGTTTAAAAACAAAATATAAAGCCAGTGTGGTGACACATGCTTGTAATCTCAGTACTTGGGAGGCTGAGACAGGAGGATCTCAGGTTCAAGGACAGCCTCAGCAAGTGGTGAGACTCTCACCAACCTAGCGAGACCCTGTTTTTTTTTTTTGTTGTTGTTGTTTGTTGGTTGGTGGTACTGAGGATGGAACCCTTCTACCTCCAGGCTACACTCCCAGACCTATTTTATATTTTATTTTGAAACAGGGTCTCTTAAGCCAGCGCAGCTGACTTCGAACCTGTGTGATCCTCCTGTCTCTGCCTCCCAAGCGCGGGGATTACAAGCGTGCACCACCATGCCTGGCAAGACCCTGTTTTTAAATAAGAAAAAATCTGACTGGGGATGTAGTTCAGAAGTAGAATATCTCTGGGTTCAATCGCCAACACACACACACACACACACACACACACACACACACACACACAGAGTCTTATTAGTAGTGATGTCTGTTTTTCTCTCTGTTTTGGATTTTATTCATCAAGTTTTGTTTTGTTTTGTTTTGTTTGGGGCGCTGGGGATTGAACCCAGGGGCATTCTACATCCAAGCTATACCTCCAGCCCTATTTTTTATTCTTATTTTGAAACAGGGTATCACTGACTTGCAAAGAACCTCACTAAATAGTAGCTGTTTGAGTGTAGCTCGGAGGTAGAATGCCCCTGGGTTCCATCCATCCCCAGTACCGCAAAAAAAAAAAAAAAAAAAAAACCCAGGGATTACAAGTGTCATCGATGTCACCATGCCCAGCTTTAGATCATTAATTTCAGTTAAAAACCTTATTCCTAAGCCAAATTACAAACTCTGTACAATTGATCCAGATTATTGACAGGTGTCAAGCTCAGATGCCTGCAGGGTCCGGGGCTGGGCTGTTGTGGGTTGTAACGCCACAAGGGCACCATCAGTAATTGGACAATACATGTCCCCAAGTTCAGGCATTCAGATGAAAAATGATGGGTACAGGAAGATCCTGAGAACTGCCAGAAAACTGACCCTTAAAACTGGAGTAAAAAAAAAAAATGAGATCTGAATATTCTGATCATAGACATTGTTTTGTTGATTAATGTGGGTCTTTTTATTTAAATACTTCCACCTAGTGCACAGATTTCTGCATTTCAAGATGAGTCTCCCTCAGGGCTGCCTCCAGTGTCAACTGGCGTCAATGTTGCTTCACAAACACCGTTTGGATCACCTCGGAAGACCCAGAGAAAGGAGCACAGGGCTCAGTTACCAGAGTCTTCAGATTCTGTTCGGCAAATGCTCCAAGATGAGATGTTTAAGTTAGTTCAGGTGAGCATCTCTACAGAAGTAAGTAAATCTATACGAGATTTATGTAGGGTTAAAATAGAAATGGGTAAGTCAGAATTAGATCGCAGGCATTTCTCTGCTTTGTGCACTTCTGTGATTGAACAGCTCCTAACCTTAGGCCTAGAGCACGAGTTCCCAAAGTAAGTAATGCCCCATGGTGGGGTGGGGGGTTGTGGGAATAAAATGCAGATACCTAAAGAGTGCAGATTTGACACTGCATTTTTCTATTTCTTAAGATAGATTTCATCAGGCGTGGTGGCGCACGCTTGTAATCCCCGCGCTTGGGAGGCAGAGACAGGAGGATCACGCAGGTTTGAAGCCAGCCTCGCGCGCTGGCTTAGGAGACCCTGTTTCCAAATAAAAATGTAAAAATAGGTCTGGGAGTGTAGCCCGGAGGTAGAAGGGCTTCCAGGAACCCCAGTACCACCAAAAAAAAAAAAAAAAAAAAAAAAGATTTTTAAGGGGACATGGAGTAATTTTTTTTCTAAACAAGGGGCAGCAAACCAAGTAAGTTTGGGAATCTGTGGAAGGTGGCTCTGCTTACTCGGCTTCTCAAGACACCGCTACTCACAACAGTGGGACTGGGCGTAAGCACACCAGACCAGCGGGCTCCTGCCAGAAGTACCCAGAGTTTATTTTCCAACCCAGATTGTCCAGTCATATTTTTGTCCACAGACCAAATTTTGGCTTGGATTAAATGTCAGCCTTATTTCAAATTAATGTTCACTTTGACTCTTATAACTTCTGTCTCACCTGGTTACCTTTTCTTCCACCTATCAATAATTTTTAGTTATTTCCCTATTCCTTTTTCTTTTTCAAGCATTAGTTTCCCAGTTATCTAATCCTCTATTCATTTATTCTGTATTCACTTCTGTATCTTTATATATTATATACCATACCATTTTTGTATTGGTGGTTGGTACTAATTTTTTTTTTATGGTACTGGGGATGGAACTCAGGGGCATTCTACCTCCAGGCTACACTCCCAGACCTATTTTCTATTTTATTTGGAAACAGGGTCTCACTAAGTAGCTGAGGCTGGCTTCGAACCAGTGCAATCTTCCTGTCTCAGCCTCCCAAGTACTGAGATTACAAGTGTGCACCACCACACCTGGCTCTAATCCCTCCCCCCCCCCCCCGCCCGGCACTGAGATGGATCCCAGGAGCATTGTACCTCCGAGCTACACCCCAGCCCTATTTTTTCAGTCCTTCTTATTTTATTATTATTATTATTGTTATTATTTTGCGGGTCTCAGGATGGAACCCAGGGGCATTTGACCTCCGAGCTACACCCCCTGCCCTATTTTTTATTCTATATTTTGAAACCGGCTCTCACTGAGCTGCAGAGGGCCTCACTGAGTAGCTGAGGCTGTCCGTGAACCATGATCCTCAGGTCTCAGCCTCCTGAATGCTGGGATTACAAGCCTGTGCCACCACACATGGCTCAGTCCTTTTATTTTTGAAACAGGGTCTCACTGAGTTGTGAAGTGCCTTGCTAAGTAGCCAAGGCTGTCAGCAAACCACGATCCTCCAGTCTCCGCCTCCCGAATGCTGGGATTACAAGCGTGCGCCACCTTGCCCAAAGGTACTGATTTTTTATTTGAACTTACGGATGCTAATGAAAATACTTTTTCATCATGTCCTTATTCCATGAAACTTATTGAAGCTGATTTTATTCTTACTGTCCTCAGTCCCTTCTTTCCCTTTTTGGTTTAGTAACACTATGAGCCCCTTAAAGTCAAGAATCATTTCTCAAAGCTGTGTTTTATGAATTACCCGGGCACCTTCCCAGTCACTGTCCTGTATATATTAACACATTATCCAAATAATTATGATGCACATGAAATGCTAAGAATCACTGTCTTAGACCTAGGGGCTGGCACATCTATAATCCTAGTCCTTCAGAGGCTGAGATAGGAAGATCTCAGGTTTAAGGCCAGCCTCAGAAACTTAGCAAGACCCTATTTCAAAATAAAAAGGGCTGAGGATGTAGCTCAGAGGTAGAATGTCCTTGGGTTCCCTCCCCAGTACAAAAGCAAGAAGAACCACTGTCCTACAGACTCCTCTTTGTCTTCCTTCATTAATCACTATGTAGCTGAGGCTCTCTGTGAACTGAGATCCTCCTGTCTCAGAATCCCAAATTCTGGGGTTACAAGCGTGTGCCACCACGGCCGGTTTATTCTTTATTTTTGAAAGAGGGTCTCACTAAGTTGTGGAGGGCCTCACTAAGTAGCTGAGGTTGGCCACGAACCTGGGTCCTCCTGTCTCAGCCTCCCGGGTACTGGGATTACTCTGCCCTCTTGATTCTTTTGCTTACCATCTGTCAGTATAGTTGCTTGCTATCTCTATAGCTATTGCCAACCATATAGTCTTAGCATCTTATAATTTGTTTTATTATTTTATTTTATTTTTATGGTGGTACTGGGGTTCCTGGAAGCCCTTCTACCTCCGGGCTACACTCCCAGACCTATTTTATTTTTGGAAACAGGGTCTCTTAAGCCAGCGCGGCTGGCTTCGAACCTGCACGATCCTCCTGTCTCAGCCTCCCTGCGTGGGGATTACAAGCGTGCGCCATCACACCCAGCTTATACTTTGTTTTATATATGCATTTTAGTACATAGTTCTTCTGATAGTGTTCTAGTATTATTACTATATTTAAACATCTTCACTAGATTTTATTTACAAATTTGCATATTTTATGATATCAGTCTTGTCTTAAAAATATAGAGCAAGCCGGGCGTGGTGGCGCACGCTTGTAATCTCCGCGCTTGGGAGGCGGAGACAGGAGGATCGCGCAGGTTAGAAGTCAACCACGCTGGCTTAAGAGACCCTGTTTCCAAAAATAAAAAAATAGGTCTGGGAGTGTAGCCCGGAGGTAGAAGGGCTTCCAGGAACCACAGTACCACCAAAAAAAAAAAAAAAAAAAAAAAAAAAAAAAATATATATATATATATATATATATATATATATAGAGAGAGAGAGAGAGAGAGAGAGAGAGAGAGAGTGTGTGTGCAAAAGGGCATACATTAAAATGTTAATGCTAGTTATCTTTGGGGGTAGGATTGTAAATGGTATTTATTTTCCTTTTTATACGTCTCTTTTTTCCATGGTTATGTGTATATTTCCTTTATAATTAAAGGGAAACTACATTTTTTTTAACTTGCAGTTAAATCTGTAGTTTCTATGCCGGGCGTAGTGGCACACGCTTGTAATTCCAGCATCTGGGAGGCTGAGACAGGAGGATGGCAGTTTGCAGCTAGCCTCAGCTACTAAGTGAGGCCCCCTGTAATTTAGTGAGACCCTGTTTCAAAATAAAGAATAAAAAATAGAGCTGGGGTGTATTCATTTGAGTCACCCCTCCATGCCACTCTGACATGGGGCTGTATTTCTGTTTTCTGTATTTGTCTTTTTAATAAACTTCTTTAAATCTTTAAAAAAAAAAAATAGAGCCGGGTGTGGTAGCGCACGCTTGTAATCCCCGCGTTTGGGAGGCTGAGACAGGAGGATTGCACAAGTTCAAAGCCGGCCTCAGCTACTGAGTGAGGCTCTTGGCAACTTAGTGAGACGCTGTTTCCAAATAAAAGTATAAAATAGGTCTGGGAGTATAGCCCGGAGGTAGAAAAGCCCCTGGGTTCTACCCCCAGTACCACACACACACAAAAAAAATCTGTAGTTTCCTTATGGATTTTATCAAGTGCAAGTCCTTCTTTGGGCTTTGAAAGACCTAAGCCTTTACCTTGCCTCCTTCCCCACCTTCTCTCACAATTCCAGCCGTTCTTCAAGTGTGCTCCCTGGACCAGTAACATCAACACCACCTGGATCTTAAAAATACAAACTCTCAGATCTTCATCCTCAATCCTTTGAGTCAGAAACCGTGGGGTGGGGCTCAGCACAGATCGCTTTAGCGTGTCTTCAGGAGATTCTGATGCACGCTGAGGTTTGAGAACTACCCTAGTGGCCTGTGTTCTCACTGTCTCTGCTACCCATCTCCTGTTCCGGTTCAGCCAGTGTGCATGCTACTGCTTCTGGAGCAATTCTGTACGTTGAAATCCCTGGTTATCTTTTTTTGTTTTTGTTGTTGCTGGGTAAGGAGATGGAACCCACTGGCATTCTACCTCTGAGCCATACCCTTAGCCCTATTTTTTTATTCTCTATTTTGAAACAGGGTCTCACTGAGTTGCAAAGGGCCTCACTAAGTAGCTGAGGCTCTCTGTGAACTGAGATCCTCCTGTCTCAGAATCCCAAATTCTGGGATTACAAGCGTGTGCCACCACGGCTGGCTTATTCTTTATTTTTGAAAGAGGGTCTCACTAAGTTGTGGAGGGCCTCACTAAGTAGCTGAGGTTGGCCATGAACCTGGGTCCTCCTGTCTCAGCCTCCCAGGTACTGGGATTACAAGTGTGCGCCACCACACTCGGCTAAAATCCCCTGGTTCTCTTAACAAACGGCAATCCTTGCTCCTATCCCCAGGCATTCTGATATGATTATTTTGGGTGTGGGCTACCCGTTGGGACTTTTTAATGCTGCTCAGGTAATTTTATTCTTCAGCAAAGTTAGGGAACCACGGATGCCTGCCTTTGCCTTCCACATAGTCAGCACTCCAGAGGGAGTTCTTCACTCTTCACCTGTGTGCTACTCTTTGCTCTTTTATTTCGTTTTCTTCTTTTTCTTTCTGTAGTACTGGGGATTGAACCCAGGGGTGCACTGCCTGCCAGCCCTTTTTATTTTTTATTTTGAAACAAGGTCTCACTATGTTTTATTTTGTTTTTGTTTTTGTTTTGTTTTGTTTTGTTTTGTTTAGTGGGACTGGGATTCCTGGAAGCCCTTCTACCTCCGGGCTACACTCCCAGACCTATTTTTACATTTTTATTTGGAAACAGGGTCTCCTAAGCCAGCGCACGCGGCTGGCTTCGAACCTGCGCGATCCTCCTGTCTCTGCCTCCACCACGCCCGGCTGCTATGTTTTATTTTGAAACAGCATCTCTAGCTGGGCATGGTGGCATACGCTTGTAATCCCAGTGCTTGGAAGGCTGAGACAGGAGGCTCGCGCAGGTTCAAAGCCAGCCTCAGCTACTTAGTGAGGCTCTCAGCAACTTAGTGAGACCTTTTTTCCAAATAAAATATAAAACAGGTCTGGGAGTATAACCTGGAGGTAGAAAGCCCCTGCGTTCCACCCCAATACCCCCCCCACACACACACACGGAAATAAACTGCGTCTCAACATGGGTTCTGTTGGCCTTAAGCCTATAATCCTCCTGTCTCAGCCTCCCAAATACGGGATAACAGTATGTGACACTGTACCTGGCCTCTCTTTCCTTTTTTTTTTTTTTCCACCCTGAAAAGTTGTTCAGAACACACCCATTTTTGGAGTCCTTCTTTAACTATTTTCACTCCAAGCCAGGCATGATGGCATATGCCTATAATCTCAGTACTAGAGAGGCTAAAACAGGAGGATTGCAGGTTCAAACACAGCCTCAGCAAGTAGTAGGGCATCAACCTAGTGAGACACTGTTTCAAAATAAAAATAAATTAGGGCTGAGAGTGTAGCTCAGAGGCAGAGTGCCCCTGGGTTTACTCTCCAGTATCAAAAAAAAAAAAGAAAACAAATTATCTTCACCCCACTCTATGAGATCATTCCTTTATGGTCCCTTGGATGCTTATGTCAACTGGTTTACAAATGGTCTTGTTTTATTCATGAGTTAGTGTTTGTGCTCCCAGATGACAGGAAGCTATATTTTAAAAAAGAGATGTCTTCTGAGTCGGGAGTGACAGCACAGGCCTGTAATCTCAATACTTGAGAGACTGCAATGGAGAATTGCATTTCGAGGCAGCCTTAGCAAATCAGCAAGGCCCTCAGCAATATATTGAGACCTTTTTTCATAATAAAAAGGACTGAGGGTAGAATGCCCCTGGGTTCAATCCCCAGTAACTAACACACACACACACACACACACACACACACACACACACACACACACACACACACACACACCCCTGCCTCCTGCTCTGTACTCACGCGTCTAACTAACAGACACCAAGACAGCAGTGATGTGATTGTTGTCCCGGAGCACTCAAGTGGTTATTGTTGATTCCTCTGATTCTTTTCATTAATTGTGTTTCATTCTAGCTGCAGCAGATCAACTTCCTGAGCCTAATGCAAATCGTAGGATCATCTTTTGCCAACCTTCCAGATATACGCCAGCTTCTGCAGCAGGCTCAGGCTGTGCCTTTGGGGGGCAGCCATGCTTCAACCCCCCCAGGAGGGAGTGGTGACGTGGAAGTCCACGGCAATCGGACCCTCAGTGAGAGATTCTTCACTAAACCACAGTCCACAGGAGAGCGCACCAGGACCCCTGGCAAGAGTGGCCCACACGGCCGTGAGGGAACTATCCAATCTGACCAAAACGACAGTGAAAATGTACAGGTGGTCCAGGTGAGAATACCACTAATGGCCTAGCATCTTAGCAACTCTTTTTGTTATTTGCATAAATAAATTGTTAACATTTTTAAACATTCCATCTCCTCTAAAACATACTGAACATCCTGTACAAAAGAAAAAAACTTGTAATACATCCCAAACTTATATACCTCTTTTTTCCCTTCCAGAATTTTCCACCTGAGAATTCATGTCAACTAACTGGCCAACCCCAGAAGACGGGAGTAACCGCAACACCTCAAGGCCTCGCACCCATTTCATTTTCCCCAGCCCCTGCTGAGAATTCTCATCTCTACCTTTTGTCCACACCTGCGGCTGCCCAAAAGGCTCCTCAGCTCATCCCACCTGCCAAAACAATGAGCTCAGGCTGCGGTTTTCCTCTGCTTCAGTTTCCGCCTAATCACGAATTCAAGCCCCTTTCCTTCCACTCGGGAAGGGTTCCACCTGTTCCCAGCAGGCCCCCGGCCCAGCCAAGAGAGGCTTGGGGATTATCTGGTTCCTTCCAGCCACCTCTGCTGCCGAGAGTGGTACATGCTGCCGCGGTCTCCCATTCAAATCCCAGCCGCTGCAATGCCGAAGCCACAGACAAAACCATCGAGCAGAAGAAGTGGGCAGAAACTGTCATTGCAGACATCTCCAAGCCTGTGAAAGTGGATCAGCATGTTGGACAGGAAAGCTCGGCGCCTCAGCAGGACTCTTTAATATTTATAAAACCAGATAAACTATTTGATATTAAACCAGGAGTCCTTGCGGTATCTCCTCAGAATTCCTTTGGCCTTCCGTTGTTACACCTGCAACTTAAACCTCCCTTTATATTTTCGTCGGCTTCAAGAACATCAGTTGCAGTTCCCTCAATACCTATCAGAGCCATAGCAGAAGAAAAAGAATTCCCACAACTCTCATTACTTCATCCATGTCTATTCTCGGGAAATCAGGTAATGCATTTTTGTGTAGTAATGCAAAAGCAGAATTTTATATTTTTTATACTATGAATTCTGTATGTTCAAAGATAGAGCTGTAGCACATTTCTTTTTTAAATAATGCTTCTGTTTTTCTGAAATTTTTATGACAACAGTATAAATTTCAAGTTTAAAATAATAATTGTGGCTGGGCGTGGTGGCGCACGCTTGTAACCCCCACGCTTGGGAGGCGGAGACAGGAGGATCACGCAGGTTCGAATCCAGCTGCGCTGGCTTAAGAGACCCTGTTTCCAAATAAAAATAATAAAAGAAAAATAGGTCTGGGAGCGTAGCCTGGAGGTAGAAGGGCTTCCAGGAACCCCAGTACCAGTAGTAGTAGTAGTAGTAGTAATAATAATAATAATAATAATAATAATAATAATAATAATGTATATATATATATATTTTGTGTGTGTGTGTGTGTGTGGTACTGGAGCTGGAACCCAGGGGCACTGAGCTTACACCCCTAGTCCAATTTTCTATTCATTATTTTGAAACAGACTGTCACTAAATTTTGGAGGGCCTCACTAAGTAGCTAGGCTGACCGTGAACCCTAATCCTCCTGTCTCAGGCCCCCAAGTACTGGGGTTACAAGTGTGTGCCACCATGCCTGGCTATAATTGTACAGTTTAAAAATTCAAGGTTCTTTTTCTCTATCAATACCAGGATTTATTAGACTGTTTCATATATATATATTTCTTCTGCTGAGAGAAGAAATAAGTAAACTAAAATTACCATGTGTTCCATGAGTGTGAGTGTGTGTGTAGAGTAAAATACTTTGGTACATATTATTTGAGGTTCCCAGCAATTGTGATATGATTGTCTTCAAGTTTATTGCATGTTAGAGTTGTTCAGTAGACCCAGATCAGTCCGTAGTTGTACGTGTAATAAAATGGTAGCTTTAGCCAGGTGTGGTGGCGCACGCTCGTAAGCCCAGCATTTGTGAGGCTGAAACAGGAGGATCACAGCTCACAGACAGCCTCGGCTACATAGTGAGGCCCTCTGCAACTCAAAAGAAAGAAGAGGCCCTCTGTTTCTAAATAATGAATAAAAAATAGGGCTGGGGGTGTAGCTCAGAGGTAGAATGCCCCCCCCATTCCATCCCCAGTTTCCAAAACAAATTTTTACATATAAATAAATAAACAAATAAATAAATAAAAATGGTAGCTCTATAATCCCACCAAATCCTCTTTAAAGATGCTATCTTTGAGCCAAGCATGGTGGCCTGTAATCTCAGTACTTCAGAGGCTGAGACAGAAGGATGGTGGGTTCAAGGATAGTTTCAGCAGCCTAGTGAGACCCTGTTTTATTTATTTTTTTTATGAATTTATTTTTTAAATTGGTGCATTGTAGTCATATATCAATCACATTGGAGTACAAGACTTGAGAGGATATACAAGCACACATCATCCAATTAGCCCTCCTCCAGCCCCCATCCCATTCCCTCCCCCTCCCTCCATCCCACGCTTCTTTGGTGATTTACTTTTGTTTATGTACCTCCTGCGTTTTAAAGAGGCTCCATCCTCCAGTATTACATACCCTCTGATTGGTCACATTAGTTGCTTCACTATAGGGCCCTTTCTATAGCTCAACCTCTTCCTGTTGCCCTTATCCTCCTAGTTATTGCTGATTAAGAGAAGCGTCTGATTTATATTTTCTGCTATATTTCTCTGTGCATGCTGCGTTGCAAGTACCAATCCCACTCTTGATGGTCCCAGTAGTGGCCTGGCTACTCAGTGGACTGATCCAGACCTCGCTGGCTCAAGCAGCGGCCTTGCCTCATGGGAGGTCCCAGTTCTGGTCTCACTGGCCCTGAACCGGTCTAACCCCTAAGCTGGCTTTGGTCCCGGCCTTAGAGGCCGCAGGAGTGAACTTGCCTCACGCCAGGCTCCGATGCTGGCCATTGGCCCCTGCACCGGTCTAACCCCTTGGCAGGATTCCAATCCCGGCCTCGGAGGCCCCAGCACCGGCCTAGCCTCATGGCAGGTTCCAATGCCGGCCTCGCTGGCCCCAGCACCGGCCTAACCCCTCGGCAGGCTCCATCCCGGCATCGGAGGCCCCAGCATTGGTCATGCCTCAAGGCAGGCTCCGATGCCGGCCTCGCTGGCCCCAGCACCGGCCTAACCCCTCGGCGGGCTCTTATCCTGGCCTCGAGGCCCCAGTACCGGCCTTGCCTCAAGGCAGGCTCCGATGCCGGCCTCACTGGCCCCAGCAGTGGCCTAACCCCTCGGCAGGCTCCGATCCCGGCCTCAGAGGCCCCAGCACTGGTCATGCCTCACGGCAGGCTCCGATGCCGGCCTCGCTGGCCCCAGCACCGGCCTAACCCCTCGGCAGGCTCTTATCCTGGCCTCAGAGGCCCCAGTACCGGCCTTGCCTCAAGGCAGGCTCCGATGCCGGCCTCACTGGCCCCAGCACCGGCCTAACCCCTCGGCAGGCTCCGATCCCGGCCTCGGAGACCCCAGCACTGGTCATGCCTCACGGCAGGCTCCGATGCCGGCCTCACTGGCCCCAGCACCGGCCTAACCCCTCGGCAGGCTCTTATCCCGGCCTCGGAGACCCCAGCACTGGTCATGCCTCACGGCAGGCTCCGATGCCAGCCTCACTGGCCCCAGCACCGGCCTAACCCCTCGGCAGGCTCTTATCCTGGCCTCGGAGGCCCCAGTACCGGCCTTGCCTCAAGGCAGCTCCGATGCCGGCCTCACTGGCCCCAGCACCGGCCTAACCCCTCGGCAGGCTCCGATCCCGGCCTTGGAGGTCCCAGCACTGGTCATGCCTCAAGGCAGGCTCCGATGCCGGCCTCGCTGACCCCAGCACCGGCCTAACCCCTCAGCAGGTTCCGGACCCGACCTTGGAGGCCCCAACACAAGCCTTGCCTCATGGCAGGCTCCAATGCCGACCTCGCTGGCCCCAGCATCGGTCTAACCCCTCGGCAGGTTCCAATCCCGGCCACGGAGGCCTCAGTAGTGGCCTTGCCTCACAGCAAGCTTCGATGTCGGCCACTGGCCCCAGCGCCCGCTTAACCCCTCAGCAGGTTCCGATCACTGTCTCTGTGGTTATTATTTCAAAGGTTCCAGGTGTAATGTATCAGATCTCTGCCTCCCCTGAGTATTGGCCACTGGCATTGCCACTACCTCCACCATTTCAAATCCTTCCCAGGCTCTTTTTCCACTCTGAATGTTGTCCAGTGTTCCTAAGCATGCGTGATGGTAGCATTCGACATTTGGTGTAATTTCTCCAAAAAAATAAAGTTGGTAGGATCCAGTTTCTGCTTCTCCTGAATACAAGTCTCCACCACCATCACGGAGAACTCTTTCAACACCGCATTTCTCCTTGGTCTCCGCTAAACTCTCTCCTTACAGGTGATGTCTGAGATTCTTAACAATATAGAGAAATAGCAGTCCTCTTTCACGGTGAATTTTTCCATAAGTTCCAGTGCATTTAGATAAGTTTTGTCTGCATTTCCAGTGTCCTGGCTTTCTTACCTCCTCTCCGATATTTTTCTTTATCTTTTTCTTTTCTGGGCCCGGTTTCTCCCGGGGTCTGGCTTGCTACTCGCAGTTCGGCCTGGGGCCCAGAGTTCCACGACCCGGGCCCCATCTGGCGTGCCCCGCGCGCGACCCCCGCCCAGAACCCAGCGTCTTACTGGGCCCGGTTTCTCCAGGGGTCTGGCCGAGAGACCCTGTTTTAAAAAAAAGAAAATTAAAATGGATTGGGCGGGGGGTTAGCTCAAAGAGAATCCCTGTAATACACACACACACACACACACACACACACACACACACGCACACACACACTCTTTCTTCTTCTTCTTTTTTTTTTTTGTGGTACTGAAGGTGGAACCCAGGGGCTTTTCTACCTCCGGGCTATACTCCCAGACCTATTTTATACTTTACTTGGAAACAGGGTCTCACTAAGTTGCTGAGAACCTCACTAAGTAGGCGAGGCTGGCTTTGAACTTGTGCCATCCTCCTGTCTCAGCCTTCCAATCCCTGGGATTACAAGCTTGTGCCATCACACCCGGCTACAATTTCTTCTTTGATTTATTAAATCCTAATTGTTTAGGTTCTAATTTTGTAGTTGAGTAGTTGTATCTTAAAATTATGATCAAGTAATTCATTCTTCTTATAAACAGAAGAAAAGGGATAAGTAGAAAAGTTAGCATTTGGAAAATAATTTTTTTTAATGGTACAGGGGATGGAACCCGTCTACCTCTGGGCTTCACTCCCAGACCTATTTTATATTTTATTTGGAAACAGGGTCTCTTAAGCCAGCGCGGCTGGCTTCGAACCTGCGTGATCTTCCTGTCTCTGCCTCCCAAGCGTGGGGATTACAATCGTGCGCCACCACGCCCAGCTAGGAAATACTTTTAAAATATCTTTCAATTAGAGAGAATAGTGTAATGGACCCCAAGTTTCCATCAGCCTGTGTAGAGTCTATCTGCATTTTGCAGATCTTCTGCTCCATCCATAGTGTTCAGGTCACTGCATCCTTTCAGTTCCAAAAATTGTGAGTGCTAGACATCATATTATTTTGTTCACATTTATAAGAAGGAAGACTTAAAATATGGAAATGAATATTCGAAGATGACTTCTAGCTTAATTTCTAAAGAAAGCTTGTTTTAGAAATAAAAAGTCCTTAGCCGGGCATGGTAATCCCAGCATTTGGGAGGCTGAGACAGGAGGATTGAGGTTCGCGGACAGCCTCATCTACTTAGTGTGGCCCTCTGCAACTCAGTGAGACCCTGTTTCAAAATAAAGAACAAAAAATAGGGCTGAGGTTGTAGCTCGGAGGTAGAATGCCCCTGGGTTCCATCCCCAAACCTGGAAAAAAAAAAAAAAAAACAAAAAGATGCAAAGCCTGCGTTTCATTCCTAGCCCTGAAGAAAAAAAAGTCCTCGTTGAAATTTACTTGAAAATTTTTTTCTTTCTCCTTCCTCTTCACCCTCTCTCCTTCTCTCTTAAACGCAGGGGCATTCTACCTCTGAGCTACACCTACAACCCTTTTTATTTTGAAACAGGGCCTTATTAAGTTGCTGAAGCTGACTTCCAACCTATGATCTTACTGTTTCAGATCTCTCAGGTACTGGAATTCCAGGTCTGGGCCACCATAACTGGCTAAAATCTCTTCTTTATGATATGGAAACTCATTTTATCAGTGCCAGTCAATTTGTTATATTTGATCTATGTCCCATTTTGGTTTAATTAAGCAAATGTTTTTCTCAGTTTTTCAACTTAGGTTTGAGTTTGTCAATTCTTATTGTTTTGTTTCCTGTAGTACAAGAAACCACAGCTTATCCCACTTGAAAACCTCATTGCATTTAAACGAAGCCAACAGAAACTAACACATGATTTATTTGAACAAGGCGATTCTGGTGCCCTTCAGCTTCTTAATGTCCCAGTAGAACCATCTGAAACAAGACAAGGGAAGAACAGTAAAAAAAGGCAAGTTCTGAGTAAAATGTTCTTTGAGTGTATCATGCATCAGCAAATTATCATTTGTAATTCATGTAGTTGTAAAGATGAACGTCACCTGGTTCAGCGTCTTGGCCTGTACATAAGTCCATACTCCATTTTCTTATCAAATGTCATGTGTTTGAACTTATCTTATAATGAGGAATTTCCTGAACTATGAGACACGCTCTTGTTCTTTCCATTTCAGTAAGGAATTCTTTTCACCATTCATGGGCTGGAGGATTATTTTATTTTATTTTATTTTAATTTTTGGTACTGGGGTTCCTGGAAGCCCTTCTACTTCCAGGCTACACTCCCAGACCTATTTTTTTAATATTTTTTATTTGGAAACAGGGTCTCTTAAGCCAGCGAGGCTGGCTCCGAACCAGCGCGACCCTCCTGTCTCTGCCTCTCAAGAGCAGGGATTACAAGCGTGTGTCACCACGCCCGGCCTGGAGGATTACTTGCTTCTGTTGTAGAAGGAGAAGTGCTCTTTCGCAGCACAAATATTTAGTATCATACAATATTCCATGTAGTATCTATACTTTGAACCAACATTTATTGTTACTCATCATATCATATTCTCCAAATTCTTACAGTGAGCAGGAGGGTAGGTAATGATGTAGATTGTTCCAGGGCACTAGGAGGCATGCATATAAAGGCAAGGCTGTGACTTCTAACTAGAGTGTTTCACACATACTGGATGCTCAAGGCGTCTGTTGATGGAACAATCGTTACCAAATCTAGAAAATATTTAAAACATTTTTCATCTGTCACGCTGTAAAATCTATTGCCAGCGGGCTCTCTCCAAAAGTGTTTCTTTCCTTCCATCCTTCCCAGGCGTGCCTCTGCAGTGTAAGCCTTCCCTTAGTTCTCCTAGGACGTCTTTCCTCCTTGTTGGGCTTTCACTGAGGTGACTGGGTGCTTAGCATCTTCAAGTAGGCAAATGAAAATTTCTGAGAGTGTTTCTGGTAACAGCTTCAAATCTGCAGAAAATAGAGTTTGAAAATTACTTAAAAGGTGTATGTAAGCTTTTCCTGAGATGCCAGTGGCCAACACAGAATGGTCAGTTCAGTAGTGGAGAAACTAGAAATAACTTTCACATGTCTGTGGTTTTTTTGTTTGTATATGTTCATATTTCATCAGAATATCTTGCTAATTTAGTTAAATCGTGTTAAAACAATTAACAAAATGTGTGTGTGTGTGTGTGTGTGTCTGTGTGTGTGAGATAACTGGGGATTGAATCCAGGGAGAGCTCTAGCTTTGAGCTACACCCCAGCCCTATTTTTAAATTTTGAAAGAGGATCTTTCCGTTATTGCCTGCTGGCCTGGAACCTGGAATCCTCTCTCAGCCTCCCAAGCCCTGGGATTGCAGGCATATGCCACTGTATCTGGCAACATACTTTGTGTGTATGTGGTACAGGGGTTGAACCCAGGGTGTTCTACCTCTGAGCTCTACCCACAGCCTGTTTTATTGTTCAGAATAGGGTCTTTAAGTTGCCAGTGTTAACCTCAAACCTGTGATCCAAGTGAGGAGATTGTAGGTGTGCACCACTTCCTCTGGTTCTGGCAACATGATTTTGATAACTGTCTTCATATAGGATGATGCAAATGATAAAACTGTTACTCTAAGAGTACAAGTATATTTAGACTGTTGTTTTTAACAGGCAAAGAAGAAGAGCTGAGAAAGAGCTGCAGGAAAAAAGATCTGAGAAACTGAAGAGAAGACCAACTGTGAGTTTTCGGCCAGAGGATTCCTTCATTAATAATGAAGACTCAGAACTCGCCGTGCAACCCAAGGTACAGACCAGCTACCTCAGATTCCTCCCTGACTTGCACACTGAGTCTGGCCTTTCTTTGTGACTTGTCTAGTCTTCCTGGAAGCTTCATGTTGTGGCGAGGAGGGTCCATCATTCGGGCAACAGATCTCTGCTGCTTTCCTCCACAGAATGGCAGACAGAGTTGGAAATAGGAACCGCTGCTTGGGCAGCTTCCTGACCTCTGAATTCACTGGTGGCTTTTTTTCTCTGATATCTTGATGCATGTGGTATATGACTGGATATCTCCTATCACAGTCCCACCTCTCTCCAAGGTGCCTCTGAGTTCTTACACAGTTACTGATATGCAACCTATACCACTGTTAAATCTTTGAAGCATTCTTTCTAATCTGGTGACTGCCTGTTTAGCTTCTTGGCTTACAACAGATTAAAGAAACAAAGACA
Organism: Muscardinus avellanarius; assembly: GCF_963383645.1. Taxonomy (NCBI): domain Eukaryota; kingdom Metazoa; phylum Chordata; class Mammalia; order Rodentia; family Gliridae; genus Muscardinus; species Muscardinus avellanarius. Next base: position 32,756,850 of record NC_137786.1, on the reverse strand, counting down.
GTTTCATTGCTGTGGATTCCCCTTCCTGCGTGGTATAAGGGTTGAACCCAGGAGCATTCTAGTCTGAGACACATCCCCAGCAGTATTTTATTTTTTAATTTGAAACAAGGTCCCTCTGAATTGTTGAGGGTCTTGCTAAGTTGCTGAGGCTGGATTCTAACTTGTGATCCTCTTGCCTCAGCCTCCCAAGTGCTGGGATTACAGGCATGTGCCCCACGTGTATTTTTTTTTTTTTTTTTTTTTTTTTTTTTTTTTTTTTTTTTTTTTTGTGGTACCAGGGTTCTGGAAGCCCTTCTACCTCCGGTATACACTCCCACGGGCTACACTCCCAGACCTATTTTTTTAACATTTTTATGTGGAAACAGAGTCTCTTAAGCCAGCGAGGCTGGCTCCGAACCAGCGCGGTCCTCCTGTCTCCGCCTCCCAAGCGCGGGGATTACAAGCGTGCGCCACCACGCCCGGCCCCACGTGGATTTTTTAAAGGCATACATTTTCACCAAGTCCCCAAGAGCACGTCTGGAGGACTTCAGTAGAATGTTGGCTTATGAGAGATTTCACAGGATGGCGTTGCTGTTTGAGTATCAAAGCTTCTCTGCAGTGGAGGATTCCACGGAGTAATTTAGTAATGTTGTGTTAAATTTGTAACCCTCTTGCTAGGCATGGTGTGCAGTGCAGGCTTGTAATCACAGCATTCGGGAGGCGGAGATGGAAGGATCGCTTCGCAGCCAGCCTTAGTTACTTAGTGAGGCCATTTACAATTCAGTAAGCGCCTGTTTCAAAATAAGTAATAAAAAATAGGGATGGGGCTGTAGCTCAGAGGTAGAATGCCCAAATGTCCCTGGTTCCATCCCAGTACTGCCAAAAAAAAAAAAAATTAGTAATGCTTTTTTTCATTGCTTGGCTTTTGAATTTCATGAACTCTGTGGGTAGAGTTACTCTGACAGAATAAATAACTTGGTAGAATAAGTAATTAATGCCTAGAATGATAGAAGTTGAATCTGTACCTAAGAATTCAACAATTTTTGGAGCTATTGAGTATTTTTCTGAAATAATAAATATCTTCGAGTTAATCATAGATTAATCATTTTCAAATTAATTTAGGAACATCAAGAACGTTGCGGCTTTCAGCCTTTGGACGGGTTCAGTATTCCTTTTGGTATGTATACGCATGATTAATGTTGCTTGTGTTTGAAGTCAAAATCAGCTTTCTAGAGACAGGTACAATGAAAGACGAGAGTTAAGTACTCTGTGGTATCTCTGACAAGATGGAGGTGTAGGGCATGTGCTGATTTTATGTCCAACACAATAATGGTTGACAATCTCTGGCTCAGAGGCCATGTTTGGCCCATGTCTTTTTTTTTCCTGTGTGGAGGGACTGAGAAGTGAAGTCAGGGGCGTTCTACCTGTGAACCACACTCCTAGCCCTGCTTTATTTTTTATTTGGAAACAGGGTCTCACTAAATTGCTGAGGGCCTCACTAAATTGCTAAGAGGCTGGCTGCAAACCTGCGATTCTTCTGTCTCAGCCTCCATGCACTGGGATTACAAACGTGTGCCTCCATGCCTGCTTTTATTGAGATGTAGCCATATTTGTTTGGTCATGCCTTATCAATTATTGCTTTTACATGGAGCAGAGTACTTTAATTGCAGCAGGGACTGTATAGCCCACACAGCCTAAAATCCCCAGCCCTTTACAAATAGTTATTATCTGTGTAGTGACATAATTAAATAGAATGTCAAATAAGTTATAAAAACTCTAAAAAGGCCGGGCATGGTGGCGCACGCTTGTAATCCCAGCATTCAGGAGGCTGAGACAGGAGGATCACAGTTTGCGAACAGCCTCAGCTACTTAGTGAGGCCCTCTGCAACTCAGTGAGACCTTGTTTCAAAATAAAGAATAAAAAATAGGGCTGGGGGTATAGCTCAGAGGTAGAAAGCTCATGGGTTCCATCCCTAATGCCGCAAAATAAATTAATAAATAAGACTAAAAAGTAGGGCTGGGAATGCAGCTTGGAGGTGCAGTGCTTCTGGGTTCTATCCCTAGTACCGCAAAAAACAAACAAAAAAGGAATATATTATATATTTGTATATATACATATATATATTTGAAATAGAGAAAATGATTCAGAAAGGAGAACTCATTCACAGCTAGCAAATTATTTTTCTTTCTTGAGTTGGTCATTGCCTCTCTTGCCCTTGGATGTACGTTTTGCCTGTGTCTTTACCCTCAGTGACCTGTGCCCTGTCGTTTGCCCCCCCCAGCTGCTCACTCTTAGGCTTTAGGGCCATCCATTCTTTTAAGATTCCAGCTCTTACCTATTTTTGATGATATTTGAGGAAACTCAAATATACATGCTGGCTTTCATTTTCTTTTCTACTTTTACCTTAAATGAACATATCCATGTTCAATTCTGTGAACCGTGATCCTCCCGTCTCAGCCTCCCAAACGCTGGGATTACAAGCATGCATGCACCACCACACCCTTCGAGTGGCTTCACTTTTGAATATGTATATTTTCACTTTATAAAGGCAATAGATGCTAATTGGAAAAATTTTACAAAACACAAATAAGGGAGCTGGGGGTGGTGGCGCACGCTTGTAATCCCAGCGCTTGGGGGGCTGAGACAGGAGGATCGCAGTTCACAGACAGCCTCAGCTACTTAGTGAGGCTCTTTGCAACTCAATGAGAGCCTGTTTCAAAATAAAGAATGTAAAACAAGGCAGTGGGTGTAGCTTAGAGGTAGAATGCCCCTGGGTTCCATCCCCAGTACCACACACACACACAAAAAAAGACAAATAAGGAACAAGAAGATTATTAAAATTTTTCATCAGACTGGAGATTGGCTTGGTGGTTGTGCATTTGCTTAGCATGCATGAGGCCCTGGGTTAATCCCCAGCCCAGCAAAATAAATTAATACAGTTTCATATCACCTTTCTATTTAGAGATAACAATGTTAATATTCTTTCAGGCGTAGTTTTAGGAACATCTCTATACATATATATTTGTGAATACTTATGCTTCTGTGCTTGTAACTCGCTTGTCTTTACATACTAGTATTTTTTTATGTGGGGTGTGTGTGTGTGTGTGTGTGTGTGTGTGTGTGTGTGTGTTTACTGGAGATTGAGCCCAGATACATTCTCCCTTCAAGTTACACCCCCAGCCCTTTAAAAAAAAAATTCTTTTTTGTTTGTTTGGAAATAAGGTCTCACGCGGTTGCTGAGGCTGTCCTGAAACCTGCTATTCTCCTGTCCCAGCCTCACAGGTACTGGCATTGCAGTATTAAGAAAGATATCTATGTCACTAGATATTTTTGTACAATGTTATTTTTAACGAGTACCTAATACTTCAGTGGGTATGTTGTTGTATTACTCCAAACAACATATCTGATTCTCTGGCACCAGTTGAGTGTCCTATACAATTCAGTTCATTTTTAATACTCACTACCTGGAGTTGGCAGAGTCTCAGACCCATAGAGTGCTGCACTTAGGCGCCACCTGCTGACAGGATGCTCAGACTTCTTGCCAAGCTCACTGCAGATTCAAAGGTTCCTTTGACAGCCTCCTCCTCAGTCTCTTCAATAATTTCCTAGAACGGTTCATAGAACTTGGAAAGCACTTATGAGTCTATGGGGATGCAACTCAAGGACGGCCAAATGGAAGAGGCACTCAGGGCAGGGAGCTGGGCAGCAGAGTTTCCACGCCCTCGCTAGTGGGCCAGTCTCCTAGCACATCCACGCGTCTCCCCACCTGGAAGCCCATTAGCTGTTTGTTTTAAATGTTTAAATATGGTTTCAGTACATAGGCATGATCGGTTATATGTTTGGCCACTGTGATTGAAGTCGGTCTCCAGGCGGCCCCCCTCCCCAGCGACAGGGCGGAGTAGGCAGTGGGGGCTGATAGTTCTAACCCTCCAGCTGTGGGGTTTGCTCCCCGGATGCCAGGAGTCACCTCATTAGCATAAACAGCGATGACTAAAAGGGCTTATTAGAATAACAAGACACTCCTCTTGCATAGGGAATTCTGGAGGTGTAAGAAACTGCCTGGAACTAGGGATAATGAGGAAAGACACGGTTTTCATTTTACCATGATGTGCCATAATCAGTCTCTTATTCTACATCGTCTCCCTGGGTCATCTCAAAGGAAAATCTGAATCTAAACTCAAGCTGCCATAATATGCTTTGGACTTTGATTCTCCTTCCTGCTGGGCTTTCTGCCCGGGTAGATATTCCCTCAGTATAGCACGTGATGTCGGAATTAGTTGTCTCCCTCAGTCCAAGTGGTTTTTTGCTCCCATGTCCTCTATTTCCAGGTTGGTACCAACCCAACCAATCCACAGGTTGCTCTGAATTCTGCCTTCACTCTTCCCATCTCATCCAGTCAGGAACCTACTTTACCTTCTTTTGAAATTCTTAAATTGATCTCATTGCCTTCAGTTTTAGCCACATAAATGTATTTCTCAAATATTGCTGGGATGGTCGATTGGTTCCTTCCTTCTTTCCTGTGGTACTGGGGATTGAAGCCAGAGGTGTTCTACCTCCACACTAATCCCCCCGGCCCTTTTTATTTTATTTTATTTCATTTTATTTATTTTTTAATTTTATTTATATGTGGAACATATAAAAAATGATATACATTTAGACTGTGCTTGGTGCCCTCTCCCCCCACCCTCATCCCTTTTTATTTTTTATTTTGCAGGTCTGGGGATGGAGCCCAGGGGCATTTGACCTCCGAGCTACACCCCTGCCCTATTTTTTATTCTTTATTTTGAAACCGGGTCTCACTGAGTTGCAAAGGGCCTCACTAAGTAGCTGAGGCTGTCCGCGAACCGCGATCCTCTGGTCTCAGCCTCCCGAATGCTGGGATTACAAGTGTGCGCCACCACGCCCGGCTCCTTCTTATTTTTTTATTACAGGGTCTCACTAGATTGCTGCTGGGCTGTTGTCACACCTGTGATCCTCCTGTCTCAGCCTCCCAAGTACTGGGATTATAGGCATGCGTCACCACATCGAGCTGGTATGATTTTTCTAGAATAGCAATCTGACCATAATATTTCCCTGCTTAACAACTTCTTTTTAAAATTTTTTTAGTGAGACCAAGGCAAAACTTTATATATTGGAATAGGAAATAGACCTATGTACTGCCAAGTATCTGTCTTTAAGCCTCAGGTGTCTCATTATGCCCTGGTTAAAAACTTCTGCTGGATCTTCCTTAGAAGAGTATCTGTGTTTCTCAGCTGAACATACAGAGTCACCTGCACTTTTGGTTCTGATTCCACTGTGTATGTGAAACTCAGCGTAGACGCCACCTCCTAAGAAAATCCACTTTGATAATGTGTTAATCCCTCTGTGACTTCTCTTGAGTTCCTGTGCTCTGGGCTCCAGGAGCATGTGGGCCGCTCAGTGATCGCTTTTAATGTTTTGTTATATTTAAGAAAAGTTGCAAGATGATGTTAATACCTCGGCTGGATTGCATTTCATGGCCTCCATACTAAAGAACGCTCTCGGACGTCAGGATGCAAGTACAAATACAGACCCAGGTAAAACGCTATTTTTCATTTTTTAAAAAAAATTACATATTTTAGCTGGGTATAGTGGTACATGCCTGTAATCCCAGTACTTGGAAGGCTGAGATAAAGGATCGCAGGTTCAGGGACAGCCTCAGTAAGTTGCTGAGACTCTCAGCAACCTAATGAGACCCTGTTTCAAGACCAAAAAAGGCTGAGAATATAGCTTATAGGAGAACACTCCTGGATTCAATCCCCAGTACCACACACCACACACACACACACACACACACACACACACACACACACACACATCATATATTTTAACATTTAAGGTATCTGTTCTTTTCCTTTAAGGCAATGATTTAAAAGAAATTTTAAATTATGTGATATTATTTACTTATCCCAAGTTCTCCCCAACTGGGGAAACCTAGAAATCAAATTTATGATTTTTTTTTTGGGGGGGTGGAACTAGGGGTTGAACCCAGGGGCTTTCTACCTCCGGGCTATACTCCCAGACCTATTTTATATTTTATTTGGAAACAGGGTCTCACTAAGTTGCTGAGAGCCTAACTCAGTAGCTGAGGCTGGCTTCGAACCCGTGCGATCTTCCTGTCTCAGCCTCCCAAGCGCTAGGATTACAAGTGTAATCCCATGCCCGGCTGAATTTATGATAATTTAAGTAAAACCCAACAGGGATTTTTGTTTAAAAGTGATATGGGCCAGGTGTCATGGTACATGCCTGTAATCCCAGTACTTGGGAGTCTGAGATCATCAAAGTAGCATCCATAACTTAGTGAGATCCTATTTCAAAATAAAAAGGGCTGGGGATGTTCTTGGATGTAGAATGCCCCTGGTTCAATCCCCAGTTCCCAAAACATAAAACAAGAAAAGTGGCACAGGCTGTGGCCCAAGTCCACGGGCAGAGTGCTGCGCATGGGATTCTCGGTGCCATTGGTCTCCTTTGCTGGCCTGGCTCGCTGAGGCTGAGGCGTCTGGGCTTCAGCTAGGGATGTGTGAAGTGAGCTCAGAGGAAGACCTGATTGGGAGAGAGTGGAGGGGCGTGACTGCGTCCAGGAGTAGAGGAAGGAAGGGTTGGAGCATCTGCTCTTACCTGCCTGACAGACTTCATTTAAGTAAGCAATCAGAAGGAGCAACATCTTTTTTTTTTTCTTTTTAATACTGGGGATTGACCTAAGAAGCATTCTGCCTCCAAACTGCACCCCCAGCTCTGTTTATTTTTCACTGTGAACAATGTTTCACAAGTTGCTTGAGAGCGCCTAGCTACATTGCTGAAGTTGTCCCCGGTCCAGTGATTCTCCTGTTTGGGGAAATTAGAAGGGCCGGGACACCTTTTTTCTATTTGAAATAATGCGGTTAAAAGTCTTCCAGTATCTAAAAATTCACAGTCTTTCGATTTTCAGAAAGGGATTAGATTTGGGTGATAAGAAATACTTGTACCTTATATCCTGTTTGTTTTACTTTGATTTCCTTTCTTTTTTTGTGGTACTGGGGATGGAACCCAGGGGCATGATACCTCCGAGCGACACCCCCAGCCGTATTTTTTTATTCTTTATTTTGAAACAGGGTCTCGCTGAGGTGCAGAGGGCCTCGCTAAGTAGCTGAGGCTGGCTGCAAACTGCGATCCTCCTGTCTCAGCCTCCCAAATGCTGGGATTACGAGCGTGCACCGCCACGCCCGGCACGCGTGTGCTTTTGATGTAATGATGAATGTGCCTTTGAGAAACATTCTCTAAATGTCCTCAGCTCAGCCAGTCTTGGGGAGCCTTGGAGCTGCTCTGCCTTGCTGGGGACAGGCTTCGAAAGCAAGGGCCGTTTGCCAGGACCTGAATTTACAGCAGTTGCTTAAAAACTAAATTGTTAAGCTGCCAGTCTTTTTTGCCTTCTTTTATGCAGAGTGTCTGATTCTCTTATCTGCGTTCATATGTTTATTTTTCTGTGTGTTTTTGAAATCCTTTCTCTGTGTTCTTTTTCTTTTTGCTTCAAATCTCGTAACTTACTACAAGATAAGGAAGCTGCTTCTCCAGAAGCTGTTTCTGAATGTAAAAGTCAACAAGTCATCTCTCCCACCTCAGGTATGATTGATTTCCTTCCTTCTTTCTTAAAACAGTTTCACTCATTAACGTTGTAACTGTGTGACGCCAAAGCTAGAGTCACCGTTCCCATGAAAAAAGAGCAGGTAACGCAACTGACTTAATAGAAATAGAATGATGATTTAGATATTTTTAGTTTTTCTTTTTCTAGTTTTTTTTTTTTTTGTTACTACAGTTTAAATTCAAGCCTTGGTAACAAGTTTCTGGGACTCAATATGACCATGAGTCATATTTTACCTGTGAAATTTGGAATGATTTATTAAAATAAAATGTGAGAAAATAAGATTAGAATCCTAACAGAAGGCATAGAGTTATATTTCTACTTACACAGTGGTAGGCCTGTTTAAGTTACTATTCAAAAAAATAGTAAATCTGTAAAAATATTTATTTTAATTTATTTACCCAGGGGTAAAATCTAAGCTGCACCCTCTGTCCCTTTTTATTTTTTTCTTTTAGAATAGGATTTCACTAGGTTGTGAGGGTCTTGCTAAGTTGCTAAGGCTAGCCTCAAACCTGAGATCCTCTTATTTCAGCCTCCCAAGTATTAAGATTACAGGTATGTACTACCACACCCAGCCAACTTCAGTGGATTTGTGTGTGTGTGTGTGTGTGTGTGTGTGTGTGTGTGTGGTACTGGGGATGCAACCCAGAGGCCTTCTACCTCCGGGCTATACTCCTAGACCTATTTTTTTTATATTTTATTTGGAAACAGGGTCTTTTAAGCCAGCTGAGGCTAGCTTCGAACCTGCACAATCCTCCTGTCTCAGCCTCCCAAGCGCAGGGATTACAAGCATGTGCCACCATGCCCGGCTCTTCTGTGGAATTTAGATGTTAAAATTTAGAGCCAGGCATGGTGGTGCATGCTTGTAATCCCAGCATTTGAGAGGCTGAGACAAGAGGATCGCGGTACACTGACAGCCTCAGCTACTTAGTGAGGCCCTCTGCAAATCAGTGAGACCCTATTTAAAAATAAAAAAGAATAAAAAAATAGGGCTAGGGGTGTAGCTCGGAGGTAGAATGCCCCTGGGCTCCATCCCCAGCTTCGCCAAAAAAAAAAAAAAAAAAGAAAAAGAAAAAAAATTTTAGCTATAAACTCTGACTACACTAAAAATCACTAAATGGAACCCTTTAACAAGTACAAATTATATATCAGTAAAACTACTAGTGAAAGTAAATAGCTAAATAAGAAACTATTGAAAGTTTAAAAATATGTAATTATAGGTTTATTTCCTGAAATCTGACATTATTGAAATTCTTCAAAATAAAGTAGATAAACATGAGTTAATATATTCAAATGAAAAAAAGGAAATTACAGAAAAATGGAGAAGGAAATTCTTGATATAAGTTAGATACTTTGTTCTCATGAATTGTATAAGAAAAACAATACTTAATCTTCATTAAATTATGGATTATTTTAAAGGCATAAGTTACCTTTAAAATAGTATAGGGATCGCCAAAATATGTTCATGAAGCTTCTGTTTAGATTTTCAAGAAATATACACTTTATGTTGTTTACTGCTAACTTGTTCTTACAAAAGCAACGACTTAGGGCAATTTGCAGGTATTTTTACATTCTCGATTTTTCTTAATTTCAGAACATAAACTCTTGGCTGTCCCTTGGTCGTCGGCTCCAGATGTGTGCATAGACGTTAAACTCCCCACTGAGATATCAGAGGAACCTCTGTCACCCTCAGCATCTCATACGGTAAATAATTATACATTCAGAAATTTTAATAACACCTTTAGACTAAAACTTACTAGGGTTATTCATATATTATTCAATTGTATGAGTGAAAGGAGACTAAAAGTCTCATCTGTGTAGCTTTATAGGGAAAATCAAAGTATCATGCCCCCAAATATTTAAACTTCATACAACCTTCTCCAAGTTATGCACAGAAAAGCTCTTCTTGGTCATTAATGATAAGAATGAAGAATTAGCTGGGTGGGGTGACACATACCTGTAATCCCAGGACTCCACAGACCGAGACAGAAGGATCATAGGTTTAAGACCAGCCTCAGCAACTTTGTGAGACTATGTTTTTCAACCCCCCACCCAGTACTGGGGATGGAACCCAGGGGCATTCTACCTCCAACCTACACCCCCAGCCCTATATTTTATTCTTTATTCAGTAACAGGGTCTCACTGAATTGCAGAGGGCCTCACTAAGTAGCTGAGGCTGGCTGCGAACCCGAATCCTCCTGTCTCAGCCTCCCAAATGCTGGAATTACAAGCATGCACCACCATGCCTGGCTGAGACTCTGTTTTAAAATAAAAAATAAAATCGGGCTGGGAATATAGGTTAGAGATAGAATGCCCCTGAGTTCAGTCCCCAAAATAGAATTATTTTATTTTTGGCAGAGTAGCTGTCTAAAATTTTAAAAATGACTATCATATGTTTTAACTTAGGTTGGACACACTTATATAAATGTGATTGACATTGAAGCTGGTGATCTTCTTCAAGAATTACCCATCAGAAAAGAGCCTTCAAACGAGAATGTTGTCCAACAGCAGAGTGATCATCTACAAGTCCCCTCATGTGCAGAGTTACATTGTATGGCAGCTGCAGTTACTAATGCTGTTCCCCCACACAATTTTAAGAGTCAAGGTAAGAACTTTTCCTACTTTTTTTTTTTTTTTTTTTTTTTTTTTTGCGGGTCTGGGGATGGAATCCAGGGGCGCTTGACTTCAGAGCTACACCCCCTGCCCTATTTTTTATTCTTTATTTTGAAACAGGATCCCACTAAGTTGCAGAGGGCCTCACTAAGTAGCTGAGGCTGTCTGCGAACCGCGATCCTCCAGTCTCGGCCTCCCAAATGCTGTGGATTACAAGTGTGCGGCACCACTACTCTTGAAGTAAGTTAAATACATTTTGAAAAATTGTCTGATATAGCATTGTTATATCCACTCAAACTTAGCTCTTGCTGGGCATAGTGGCGCACACTTGTAATCCCAGCATTTGGGAGGCTGAGACAGGAGGATCGTGGTTTGCGGACAGCCTCAACTACTTAGTGAGGCCCTTTGCAATTTAGTAATACCCTGCTTCAAAATAAAAAAATAGGGCTGGGAGCTGAGTGTGGTGGCACATGCCTCTAATCCCAGCATTCAGGAGTTGGAGACAGGAGGATTATGGTTTGTGGACAGCCTCTGCTACGTGGCAAGGCCCTTTGCATCTCAGTGAGACCCTGTTTCAAAATAAAAAGTCTAAGCTGGGCATGGTGGCACACACTTGTAATCCCAGCATTCAGGAGACTGAGACCTGGAGGATCACGGTTTGCGGACAGCTTCAGCTCTGCAACTCAGTGAGACCCGGTTTCAAAACAATGAATAAAAAATTGGGCAGGGGGTGTAGCTCAGAGGTAGAATGCCCCTGGGTTCCATCCCCAGACCCGCAAAATAAATAAATAAAAAATAAAATAAAATAAAAAGACTAAAAAAATAGGACTGAGTGTGCAGCTTGGCGGTTGATTTGCCCTTGGGTTCCATCCCCAGTACCGCAAAAACAAAAACAAAAAACAAAAATAAACTTATCTCTCTTCCTACAAGCCCAGGGTACTTTTGAATATTTATGTTCACATTAAAAATGTTCTGTTTAGCCAGGCATAGTGGCGCACACTTGTAATCCCCGTACTTGGGAGGCAGAGACAGGAGGATCGCAAAGGTTCAAAGCCAGCCCTGCTGGCTTAAAAAGAGACCCTGTTTCCAAGTATAAAATAGGTCTGGAGCCGGGTGTGATGGCGCATGCTTATAATCCCTCCATTCAGGAGGCTGAGACTGGAGGATCACGGTTCGCAGACAGCCTCAGATACTTAGTGAGGCTCTCTGCAACTCAGTGCGACCTGGTTTCAAAATAAAAAATAAAACATAGGGCAGGGGGTGTAGCTCGGAGGTCAAATGCCCCTGGGTTCCATCCCCAGACCTGTAAAAAAGAAAAAAAATAGGACTGGGAGTGTAGCCCGGAGGTAGAGGAAGTTAGAAGGGTTCCATCCCCAGTACCACCAAAAAAAAAAAAAAGTTCTGTTTATCTTTTAATTAATTTGCTAAGAAGCTTCAAATCATTCTCTGCATTCTTTTATATTGATAGAATCTGCCAGTTCCACTGTGGATTTGTTTTCTAACGCTGTGAAAGTGACTCCAGCCTGTCTGGATGGGAAGAGCGTGAGAGCAGGCCTGACGGAAGCCGAGGAGCCCAGGCTGCCCCCAGCGCCACTGGCAGACAGGCCCCGGGACCGAGGTGGGCAGCCGGGAGGTGCCGCTGACCCTCCCCCACCCGGACACACTGGCTTCTCCTACATTAGAGGCAAGCACCGGAGCTTGGTAGTTGACAAGAAACTTGAGAGAGATTTGTCCTTTGCTAAGTGGAGCAGACAGGTAGATGAAGGGTAGCTGCTGGGTGGTGGTGCACACCTGTAATCTCAGTACTTGAGAGGCTGAGACAGGGGGATTGCAGGGTGGCGGCCTGCCTCACCAGCGCAGCAAGACTCAGCAACCTGGCGAGACCCTGTTTTAATAAAAATTTTAGAAAGGGAGCTGCTGGGTGGCGCACGCTTGTAATCCCAGCATTTTGGAGCTGAGACAGAAGGCTAGTGTTCACCGCCAGCCTCGGCTACTTACTGAGGCCCTTTGCAACTCAGTGAGACCCTGTTTCAAAATAAAGAATAAAAAATAGGGCTGGGGGTATAGCTTGGAGGTAGAACGCCTCTGAGTTCAGTCTCCAGTCTCTCTTTCTTTCTCTTTCTCTCTCTTTTTCTTTCTCTCTCTCTCTCTCTCTTTCACACACACACATACACACACACACACACACACACACACACACACACACACACACACACACACAGATATAGCCGTGGTTCCAAGGCTAGGACCCATTTTACAGGGAGATTACACATCTACTTGTATATGTTTTTTCTCTATTGAGGCTAAAAACAAATATTCTTTGGGAGTTTGTGAGTATTTAGATGTAAAAAGGAATTCTTATATTTAAAAAGTTGGGAAATTCTGGAATAGCATGTAGAAAATATACAGTCATAGAAGCCAACAGAACCTAATTAGTAAAATAGCCCATTTTCATAAATCTGGTTACATAATGTTAAATTTTTGTACTCTTTATTATCCACAGTCTAAAGTTTCTTAAAACAGATTTGGAAAGCAATACTATGTTGGCTTACATTGAGATCACCAAAAATGAGAACATCAGTGCCTGCCTCTTCCTTAATTATAATCAGTTCTGACTTTACTTTTATTAATAATTAGATCTGCCAAAACCACGGTTCCAATTCAAAGAACAGAGCACAAAGTCAGACTCTCTAGAAGGCCATCTACTGTGGAAACTGCTGCAGGATGTCCCTGCAGCCCGCTCCGCGCCCAGCCCCGCACCCAGCCCCGCCGCCCGCCGGCTGGAGCACCTCACCTCCAAGCTGCGGGAAATTGACGAGCAGCTGTTAGCAATACAGAACATCGCAGAAAACATAGAGCAGAACTTCCCTGAACCCGAAATGCTATGTGTGCATCATGAAAAGGTAGGCTATCTTTATTCTTAGTTTTTTGGTTTGTGAATTAATTCGTGGATTTGTAGTGTAATATAATTTTAGATAACTGGAATTTTTGAAACAGCAGGAAATTTGGTTTCTTTAAGTGCCCCTCCCTCTCCTCCCCCCTCTCTCTGTTCCGTCTTTCATCCTGGGGGTTGAACCCCGGGGCATTCTACCTCTGAGATATACCCCCAGCTCTATTTTATTTTTTATTTTGAAACAGGGTCTCAGTAAGTTGCGGAGGGTGTCGCTAAGTTGCCGAGGCTGGAGGTAAACCTGTAATCTTCCTGTCTCAGCCTCCCAAGTATAAGCTGCAATTTTTGAACCTCAGCATTAATGAGGTTCAGATGATTCTTTTTTTTTTTTTATTAATAGGTCAGTGTTTTTGTTTATATTTTGCAGCACTGAGGATGGGACCCAGGGCCTTTCTCAGGTTTGACAAGTGCTCTACCACTGAGCTACACATACCCTAGCTGCAGACAATTATTTGTTGTGGGGGACTGTCCTTTGCATTTTAGAACATTTGAGAGCATCCCTGGTCTTTACCTTCTAACTGCCAGTAGTACTCATCCCCGTTACAACAGTCAAAAATGTGTCCTGACATTGCCAAATGCCCCTCGAGGGCCAGAATCACCTATAGGGAGAACCAATTATCTGGGCTTTTAAGAAATGAGCCATGATTTCTACCAGGGAGAAACATATGAATTAAAGAGCCAGAATACGTTTTAAAGAAACCCTGCTGCTGTTGGCCGGGCGTGGTGGCACACGCTTGTAATCCCCGCGCTTGGGAGGCAGAGACAGGAGGATCGCGCAGGTTCGAAGCCAGCCGCGCTGGCTTAAGAGACTCTGTTTCCACATAAAAAAATGTTAAAAAATAGGTCTGGGAGTGTAGCCCGGAGGTAGAAGGGCTTCCAGGAACCCCAGTACCACCAAAAAGAAAAAAGAAACCCTGCTGTAGTTCAGTATCATTTTCTTCTGAAAGATTTTTATAACCTCACAAACATTATTGTCCTTTGGACTTCTTCTGTTTCTTTTAAATATTTTATGTGAAAAAACTAGTAATCAGTTTCTTAGAAGTTTTCTGCTTTTAAAAAATGTTTATAATAAGCCGGGTATGGTGGCGCACGCTTATAATCCCTGCGCTTGGGAGGCTGAGACAGGAGGATCACACAGGTTCAAAGCCAGCCTCAGCTACTTAGTGAGACCCTGTTTCCAAATAAAATATAAAATAGGTCTGGGAGTATAGCCCGGAGGTAGAAAGCCTCTGGGTTCCACCCCAGTACCACCCAAAAAAAAAAAAAATGTTTATAATAGCCCGGCATGGTGGCACACACCTGTAATCCCAGTACTTGGAAGGCTGAGATAGGAAGATCACAGGTTTGAAGCCAGCCTCAGCAGCTTAGTGAGGCCCTCTGCAACTTATACCCTATTTCCAAACAAGAAATAAAATCAGGCTGGGAGTATTACTTGGAGGTAGAATGCCTCTTCATTCAGTCCCCAGTAGCCTGCTAGCTATACATAAATATATAATATATATATGACCTATATTTTGTGACCCATGGAATTCTACAGCAATAAAGAAGAACAAAATTAAATCATGTGCAGGAAAATGGGTGGGCTGGAGAACACTGGTCAGTCGTAGAGAGTGAAGTCGTGTTTCCTCTCGTGTGTGGGAGTTGGGAAATAATCAGGATACAAGAGGGACTTTGGGTGACGGAGGAGAAGCCCAGTAGAGCGATGGACAGGGTCTAGGAGGTCAGTGAAGGAAACACTTTTATTGACCTTATGTACATATGTGAAATTATCAATGCAAATTTTAACATAAGGTGTGAGGCAGGGAGGGAGGGCAGTGCTTTGTGCATGTTACACTACCACTCTGAATTGCATTATGATGTGAGGTTACCACGCACCAATAAAAGTAAGTCAAAACATATTTTTACTTTTGCCTTTTTTATTTTGTGGTGGTACTGGGGCTAGAACCCAGGGGCTTTTCTACCTCTGGGCTATACTCCCAGGCCTATTTTATACTTTATTTGGAAACAGGTTCTCACTAAGTTGCTGAGAGCCTCACTCAGTAGCTGAGGCTGGCTTCGAACCTGTGCGATCCTCCTGTCTCAGCCTCCCAAGTACTGGGATTACAAGCGTGCGCCACCACGCCCGGCCAAAATGTATTTTTAACTGATACCTAACTGTACATATTAAAGGGGTACCGAGTGATGTTTTGATACATGTGTGCATTGTATAATGTGTAAATCAGGTTAAATATATTTGTCTCCTTAAACACTGATCGTTTCTCGATGGCGAACACTTTCAAAATCCTTCCCTCTCCCTTCCTGAAGTGCACAGCACATTCTCGTTGTCTGTTCTGCCCTGGTGCTCAGCAGCACGGCAGAGCCTCTTGTTCCTACCTAACCGCAACTCGGTCCTCACTGACCAGCCTTCCCCAGTCCTCCCCCCACCTCCGGTAGCCACCATGGTACTGTCCGCGTGCGTGCGTGCGTGCGTGAGTGTGTGTGTGTGTGTGTGTGTGTGTGTGTGTGTGTGTGTGATGTTGGAGATTGAACCCAGGGGCATTCTACCTTCGAGCTACACCCACAACCCAATCTTTTATTATTTTTTATTTTGAGACAGGATCTCAGTAAATTGGGGAGGGCCTCACTAAGTAGGTGAAGCTGGCCGTGAACCCGGGTCCTCCTGTTCCAACCTTCCAAGTACTGGGATTACAAGTGTTTGCCACCATGCCTGGCTTCCTCTCAACTTCATTTGTGTGTGTGTGTGTGTGTGGTACTGGGGTTCCTGGAAGCCCTTCTACCTCCGGGCTACACTCCCAGACCTATTTTTACATTTTCATTTTGGAAACAGGGTCTCCTAAGCCAGCGCGCGCGGCTGGCTTCGAACCTGCGCAATCCTCCTGTCTCCGCCTCCCAAGCGCGGGGATTACAAGCGTGCGCCACCACGCCCGGCAAAATTGAATAATTTTGAGCAGTGAAGTAATACCATCAGAAACACTGGCACCTGTGTGGAGCGTAGATTGGAGAAGATGCGACAAAGACCAAGGATAGCACGGTCAGCGGGAAGCTCAGTCTTGGCTACTCCTCTTGGAAATGCCTGAGCCCATTTCCCTGAAATTCTGATTTTAAGTCAGTCTGAGGTAGAGACTAGTGGTCTGTATTAACAACTTTGTAATTGATTCTTAAGCACCAGCTCTATCCTAGGTCCAGTGAGAGGTCTTCTAAGTCCACTGAATACCCAAGGCAAAAAATAATGCCATGCCGGGCGTGGTGGCGCACGCTTGTAATCCCCGCGCTTGGGAGGCAGAGACAGGAGGATCGCGCAGGTTCAAAGCCAGCCATGTGCGCTGGCTTAGGAGACCCTGTTTCCAAATAAAAATGTAAAAATGGGTCTGGGAGTGTAGCCCGGAGGTAGAAGGGCTTCCAGGAACCCCAGTACCACCAAAAAAAATAATAATAATACTAATAATGCCATGCCTACTCTGGTGGTAGGAATGGCAGAAGGAGGCTGAGACTGGAGGATCATGGTTCACGGACAGCCTCAGCTACTTAGGCCCTTCACAACTCAATGAGACCGTGTTTCAAAAGTAAAAAGACTAGCTGGGTGTAGTGGCACGCACTTATAATTCCAGTACTTGGGAGGCTGAGATAGGAGGATCCAGGTCTGCGACCAGCCTCAGCTACTTGGTGAGGCCCTCCGCAGCTTAGTGAGACCCTGTTTCAAAATAAAGAATAAAATCGGGCTGGGGATGTAGCTCAGAGGTAATATGGCCCTGGGTTCAATCTTCAGCACCGCAAAAAAAAAAAAAAAAAAAGAGAAGGAGAAGAAGAAGAGGAAGAAGATGAGGAGGAGGAAGAGAAAATAGGGCTGGGGGTGTGTACCTAAGAGGTAAAAAAAAATTGTAACATAAGCTTGAAGACTGTATAAAAGAAAAAGTCCTAAAAACATTTGCTGAAGGTCTGTAAGTAATTAGTCCTCCAAAATGACTGCTTTGAGGGAACAGCACTAATTCAAATGATAGCCTTGGTGTATTTGTTTAAAATATGCTCCCCCTATTATAATGCATATGTAAATACAGCAGTCTGACTTGTCTAAAGAAGACAGCTGTAGGCCTGAAGAGGCAGAGGGGCACCGAGAACAAGCACTGTGTGGGAGCCTTGAAGCCGTGGCTGGAGTCCACACTCTGTCACCAAGAGAGCCGTGGGGCCAGAGGCTGGCTCCCTTGCTGTGAAGTGGCAGGTTCTGTCTAGGTGGTCGGTAGGCCTCTCCCCA
Source organism: Muscardinus avellanarius (assembly GCF_963383645.1). Classification (NCBI taxonomy): domain Eukaryota; kingdom Metazoa; phylum Chordata; class Mammalia; order Rodentia; family Gliridae; genus Muscardinus; species Muscardinus avellanarius. Next base: position 32,739,422 of record NC_137786.1, on the reverse strand, counting down.
TTCTAAAATCACTGGATGCTGTTTCCCCAAGGCTCTTAAAAGGTTCAGTCAGGCTGCAAAAAAGTGCAGATTTCTGCTCTTTTCTACCCCTACCATTTAACTCACGTCGGATTTAATCCCATGTCTTTCATTTGTCCCATTAATGCAAATGTTTAAAACTTACATAAAATTGTTTCACATTTTGAAGTTTTCAAACTATAGAATTGTTATTACAATTGTTTTGTTGGGTATGTGTGTGTTTTCTACAGGTTGGATATCACATTGAATCGTCTTCTGGCCCTGAATTTGAAAAACCATTAGCTTCAAAATCCATGAGCATTTCTGAAGAAGGTTTGCGGGGCGTGTGGGACTGAGCCTTGGCTTTGGTTAATCTGAAAGAATAGCATTGCTTTTGGCGTGCGAGAACTAGAAATGTTTTCATTATGTGAGCTCTGTCTGTCAATCCCCAATGTTTAGATTAGGATTATTTTTGTGTGCATGTTTTTTGGGGCAACTAGGGGAGGCTGGGGTTTAACCCAGGGGTTCATGCATGCTAAGTACATGCTTCACCACTGAGCTACACCCTAGGATTGTTTTTGCAATAATATAATTGACTCATGCTTCAAGGCCATATTTTTTCTTCGGAGCGACCAGTTACTGCTGCTGGCTCTTACACCAGAGTGGGGCCATGTGGCCTGGGTCTCAGTTCCTGGGGATTCCAGGCAACTGGCCCACCCCACTGAGGACGCAGGGCTCTGTGCGGAGGTTGTGTCTGTGGTCATTAGCTGAGCTGGAATTTGAGGTTGTGGCTAAACAGCCGAGCAGGGTGAGGGTCTGAGTGTTTTCATTTCTTTTTTTTTTATTTTTTATTGGTGCATTATATTCATACATCATATTGGGGTAAAAAACTTGTGTGTACATACATGTACACATCACTGAATTAACCCCTACCCAATTTCTTACTGAAATAATTAATTGGGTAGTTATAGTTTTACATTCTACTGTGCCTTACTTTTTTATACCTGCTTAATCTTTCTCATTCAGCATTGTTAGCAGTGGTTTCCTCTCTCTCCTTCCTTCCTTCCTTGTACTAGGGATTGAACCCAGGGGCATTCTACCTCCAAGCTATACCTCCAGCCTTATTTTTTTGTTTTGAAACAGGGTCTTGATGGGTTGCTGAGGGCCTTGCTAAAATGCAGAGACTTGTCTTGAACCTTCAATCCTCCTCTCTCAGCCTCCCAAGTGCTGGGATTACAGATGTGTGTCACCATGGCCCACCTAAAAGTTTAACATTGGGAATTTTTCATCCATTATCTCTTGTAGTATTGCTTCCGTTGAATTATTTTTTTCCCTTCTCTCTTTTTTCTAAAAACACTATTAGAAGCTGGGTGTGGTGGTATACTCTTTTAATCCCAGTATTTGGGAGGCTGAGACAGGAAGATCACTGGTTCAAGACGAGCTTGAACAATTTAGCGAGACTCTGGGCAACCTAGTGAGACGCTGTTTCAAAACAAAAAAGTAAAGTAGGTCTGAGGATGTAGTTTGGAAGTAGAATGCCCCTGAGCTCAATCACCAGTATTACTTAAATAAATAAGTAAATAAATAAATATTAGAGATATGTTGGACTTCTCCCGCTATTTCTTATATCTGTCCAGCTTTCTGTCATATATTTTGCCTCTTTTCTCTTGTTGGCATACTTACAATGATTTATTTTGATTTGACCTCTAATTTACTAATTCCATTTGTTCTGTTGTCTTTGCTGTTTCATCTATTCATTATGATTTTAGTTTTGGTGACTACATGTTTAATATCCAGAAGTTCTATTTCTTTATCAAATCTATCTTCTATCTGTTCCTGTCCTGATCTTTTATTATGATTTCTATTCTTTTTAAAATTTATTTTCACCGGGCATGGTGACACACGCATGTAATCCCAGCAATTCAGGAGGCTGATATAGGAGGATCCCGGTTCTCGGACAGCCTCAGCTACTTAGTGAGGCCCTTGCAACTCAGTGAGACCCAGTTTCAAAATAAAGAATAAAAAACAGGGCAGGGGATGCCCCTGGGTTCCATCCCAGACCCACAAAAAAAAAAAAAAAAAAAAAAAGAAAAAGAAAAAAATATATATATATATATATTTGTTTTCCATAAGAGGTAGTGTTTTATTTTATTTATTTATTTATTTATTATTTTTTGGTGGTACTAGGGTTCCTGGAAACCCTTCTACCTCCAGGCTACATTCCCAGACACCTATATTTGGACACAGGGTCTCTTAAGCGACCACGGCTGGCTTCGAACCTGCACTATCCTCCTGTCTCTGCCTCCCAAGCACGAGGATTACAAGTGTGTGCCACCACGCCCGGCTGGTGTTTTAAATTACATAATAAATTAGTCCACTTGTAGAAAGCCATCAGAACAGTATGTTGCAAACTTCCAATATATCTGTGTTGCCATTTCATCAATTGTTGCATTTTTTATATGACTTTTTCCTACTATCCTAATGATAATATGTGTTCTGGATTAGTGCAATTTCTAACTCATCTGGATGAGGAAGATCCACATGACCAAAAGGAGACTTCAGAAACTGAGTTTTCAGGAACAGAAAATCCTTCCAGTGTGAAGACCTGTGTGTTTCCTTCTGCTGAGTCGGCCGTCAGCCTTTCCAATGACCTGGACGCCACTTTTGGTACGTTCTTCACTCTTTCATTTACACACACTCTTATTTTCCATTACAATGGTACCGAACTGTATCTACTGGGAGTATGGCCATGAGAGTCAGTTTGTAATATTTATTTCAGGGGAAGGGAAGTTCCAACTTGTACCATTGACATGAAGAATTTCCAAAGATATACATCAGCTATTTTATTTTATTTATTTATTTATTTATTTATTTATTTATTTTGGTACTGGGAATTGAACCCAGGGGCATTCTACCTCTGAGCCACACCCCCAGACCAATTTTATTTTTTATTTGGAAACGGGGTCTCACTAGGTTGCTGAGGCTGGCCTTGAACCTGCGACCCTCCTGTATTAGCTGCTCAAGTACTGGGATTACAAGCGTGCAACCCCACATCAGGCTATATATATATATTTTAACAAAGTTAAGAACTTAGAGACTCTTGTAGGCATTTTCTTGAGGTTACCATCTTGGAAAGATGTATTGCTACTCTTGTGCTTTACTAATTGAAAAGAGCTTAGCTTTCTTCTTTTGCAGTTAGCTTCCATCTCTTAGTACATTTTTTGGGCAGATAATTTGTTAATTCTTAGTTGGAAGATAATTTGTTGACTGAGGATGGATTTAATTTTTGATAATAAATATGAAATTAAAATTTTTGTTAATTCAAAGGTATTTTCTGGTAAGTGCAGTAAATGATCAGACTGTCACTGGAATTTTTTTGTGTGTGTGGCACTAGGGGTGGAACCCAGGGGCTTTTCTACCTCCGGGCTGTACTCCCAGACCTATTTTATACTTTACTTGGAAACAGGGTCTCACTAAGTTGCTGAGAGCCTCACTAAGTAGCTGAGGCTGGCTTCGAACCTGTGCGATCCTCCTGTCTCTGCCTCCCAAGCGCGGGGATTACAAGCGTGCGCCACCACGCCCAGCTCACTGGAATTTAAAAGAACAAAAAGAACAAATTGTGATTACCAAGGAATGAAGTTAGCTGGGCATGGTAGCACATACCTGTAAATCCCAGTACTTGGGAGGCCAGCTTCAGCAACTAAGAACCCGGTTTCAACATAAAAACACCAAAACAAAAATAAATAAATAAAATTAAAAGGCCTTAACTGGGCGTGGTAGTACATGCTTGCAATCCCAACATTTGGGAGGCTGAGACAGGAGGATCGTGGTTCGCAGACAGCCTCTGCTACTTAGGCCATTTGCAACTCAGACTCTGTTTCAAATTAAGAATAAAAAATAGGGCTGGGGATGTAGCTTAGAGGTAGAATGCCCCTGGGTTCCATTTCTAGTACCACAAAAATAAATAAATAAATAAATAAAAAATGAATAAAAAGGCCTGACGGTGTAGCTCAGTGTTAGAATGTTCTTGGGTTCAATCCTCAGTATCCAAAAAAAAAAAAAAAAAAAGAAGAAGAAGAAAATTGGATTGTGTTTAATATATAGTCTATGAAGGCATCCCCAAAGGAAGAATTCCAAAAATGGCTTGAAAACGAAGTAAGGATAGGATCTCCATATCTCCCTATGTAGGATGAATCTGTGTCCATTTTTTCCTTTCAGTAATTGGGACTTTTCTTAACAATAACTGAATTGAGGAAGAGCTTTCTTTTTCTGGTGGTACTAGGGATTGAACCCAGGGCATTCTACCTCCAAACTATAACCCATGCCCTTTTATTTTTTATTTTGAAACAGTGTCTCACTAAGTTGCAGAGGGCCTTACTAAGTTGCTAAGGCTGTCCTCAAACCTATGATCCTCCTGTCTCAGCCTTCTAAGTACTAGGATTACAGAGGTGCGCTACCACGTCCATCTATTTTTTGTTTTTGAAATAGGGTCTTACTAGGTTGCTGAGAGTGTCGCTACGTTGCTGAGGCTGGCCACAAACCTGAAAGTCTCCTGTCTCCAAGTACTGGGATTGTAGGCGTGTGCCATCATGCCCCACTGGATATCTTCTTTTAGCAATAGTGTCAGAAGAGCATTAAACTTGCTGAGCTTTGCCAAGGTTTGCCTGGGTTTGTAGATAATGTGGCCATAGCTTGTGGTCATGGGTCACTATCAGCAGAAGGAAGGGTAACTTGTTGCCTACCTGTGTTGAGTGGCTAAAAACATCAGCCATTAACCTGAGAGGTCACTTTTTTCTTTTCCCCTTCAGTACTGGGATTGAACCCAGGGGCATTCTACCTCCCAGCTACACCCCCTGCCTATTTTATTTTTTATTTTGAAACAGAATCTCACTAAGTTGTAGAGGGCCAAAGTAGCTGAGGTTGGCCACCAACCTGCAATCCTCTTGTCTCTGCCTCCTAAATGCTGGGATTACATAGTGTGCACCACCACGCCTGGCGGAGAGGTCACATCTTTGACTCACCTCCTTCCATCCTGCAGCCCAGACAAGTTTTCTTCATGAATAGGCCAGCAGAGATCACTCAAACACTGATAGAAAGTATCTCTTTAATGGACCCTCTTCCAAGTAGGATCTTTTTTTTTTTCTAGCCAATTGCTGTCAGAGGTAGTATTACTATAGTTGCTATAATCTTAGACATCTATTAAACTCTTAGTTAAATTTAATTAATTATATTAAGTACTCACAAATGCCCAGACTCTAAGAACAAAGATAAAAATCTTTGAATTGGCTAGGAGTGGTGTCGCACACCTGTAATCTCAGTATTTAGGAGGCTGAGATAGAAGGATCAAAGGTTCAAGCCCAGCCTCAGCATTTTAGCAGAAACCTCAGCAACTTAGACCCTGTTTCAAGCTAAAACATAAAATAGGGCTAGGGGTGTAGCTCAGAAGCAGAACACCCCTGGGTTCCATCCCCAGTACCCTAGAGGAAAAAAAAAATTCTTGAATTAGGAATTAATAAAATAAAATGTACTCAACAAAGCAAAATTATTTTATACTAAAAAACATGTGAGCCAGACAGGATGGCACACATCTGTAATCCCAGTACATGAGAGACTGAGTCAGGAGGATTGGGGTTCAAAGCCAGCCTCGGCAACTTAGGCTCTCAGTAACTTAGAGAGGCCCTGTTTCCAAATAAAAAATAAAATAGGGATAGGAGTGTAGTTCAAATGTAGGATGTCCCTGGGTCCAATCCCTAGCATCACAAAAACAAACAAACAAAACATGTGGGTGCCTAAGTCTTATAGACAGTTTGGTTAATTTTAGTCTAATAAAATCTTAACAAGAATTTTTTTTTTTTTTTTTAATTTTATTTTATTGGTGCACTGTATTCATACATCATAGTGGGATACAAACTTTTGTAGACATACATGCACACATCGCCCAGTCAGCCCCCACCCGATCCCCACCCCATTCTCTCCCCATCCCTCCTTCCCATGCTTGGCTTAGTGGTTGACATCTAGTATTATAGCAATTTATCCAAAATTAAAAATGATAATCTCACATAACAGTTTCATTTGTCTGATACCAAGCGTTTGATGATTTAAAGATAGCATTTCAATATTTCTTTTTGCTTTCTTTCTTACTAGAGCATATTTTTTTCTGTTTTTTTAGGTGAAACTATCATATATTTATATATTTATTTTTCAGAAAAAAATCTATCCTAATATGGAATATGAATTCTAGATACCCAAAACGATCTTGAAAAAGAACAAAGCTAGCAGATATATATTTTCTGATTTCAAACCATATAAAGCTACAATAATTGAGACAGTGTAGTACTGTTCTAAAGGCAGATATATAGACCATTGGAGTTAAATACAAGCCTAGAGCTAAATTCTTCCCTATATTGTCAAGTTATTTTTGACAAGGTTTCCACGAACATTTGGTGGTGGAAATAATAATCTTTTAACTAAATATTGTTTAAAAATAATAATTACATGGAAAAGAATAAAATTGGACCTTTACCTAATCCCATATACAAGTATTAACTCAAAATAGATAAAAGACCTAAATATAAATCTTAAGACTATAAACTTTTAGGAGAAAATCTGGGTCATAAAACCTCACAACATTGAAATTGGCAGTGATTTCTTGGATATGATTTCAATGGCACAGGCAACAGAAGAATATACAAACTCCCTAAAAAATAAAAGAAAATATTGTATATCCAAAGACAATGTAAACAGAGTTAAAAGTTACTAATAGAATTGGATAAAATATTTCCAAATGCTATATCTGAAGGTATATTAATATTCTAACTAGAAATCCTAAAAATTAACAACAATAAAGGCAAGCAATACAACTTAGAGATAGGTAAAAGACTAACATAAATAATGAATCTCCACAGATAACCAATCTTAGTTGTCTGTTGGATGGAAACTCTTGTTTCTCTGGTTCTGGTGAGTGTTACCTATTTCTTCTTTGTAGTTAATCTCTTTGAGTATTTTCTCTAGCACTGGTTTTGAAGACATAAATTCCTTCAGTTTCTGTTTGTCATGGAAGCTTCTTATTTCTCCATCTAATTTGATAGAAAGTTTTGCTGGGTAGGAAATTTTTGGCTGGAAGTTGTTTTCTTTCAGAGTTTGGAATATGTTACTCCAAGCCCTTCTGGCTCTCATGACTTGGTTTGGGAAGTCTGGAGTGATTCTAATTGGTTTGCCTCTGAATGTCAGTTGGCCCTTTGTTTTTGTTGCCTTTAAGATTCTCTGCTTGGCTTCCACATTGGTCATTTTGACAATTATATGGCGTGGGGATCCTCTTCTCCGATCCTGTCTAAAGGGAGTTCTATAAGTTTCCTGGATCTGTGTATCAACCTCTTGCTCTATATTTGGAAAATTTTCTGCTATTACTTCCTTGAAGAGATTGTTGATCCCTTTGGTATCACTTTCTTTTCCCTCCTCTATTCCAATTATTCTTAGGTTAGCTCTCGTAAGATGGGCCCATATTTCTTCAATGTCAGATTCCTGCTGTTGGATATTTTTTTCTAGATTAGAAACTATGCATTCATTTTTGGATTGCTCATCTTCTAAGAGCGAGATTCTGTTCTCCATGTGGTCTAATCGGTTGTTTGTGCTTTGAATTGAGGCCTTTACTTCATTAATTGCATCCTTTATCTCTTTTTGGCTCTCTCTGAGTTCTTTTCGAAGCACCTCTATTATTTCTACAGTTATTTTCCTGATTTGATCTTCTAGAAATCTCTGATTTTCTGTTTTATCAGGTTCTGATGTTGTGGGGTTGTGCACATTCATTACTCCAATGTTATTCCTCTTTCCCATGATTTCGGAGGTTTGTGCCTTCTCTGGGTTCTTCCCTTGGGTCACTATGGCTTCACTTAAGGTGCTCTGGATCTCGAGTCTGTAGTATCTCAGACCCCACTACTCCTTTACTGGGTTGTATCACAGAGTCTCCGACCCAGGGAGTCGATAGAGGCTGCTTTAAACTATGGGGGGTGCCAGGTTGCACGTTCTCCTATGGTGTGATATCTCTGCCACCACCACTCCCTCACTGGGTCAAGTCCCAGGAGGCCCAATACTGCGATTTCTCCTCTGTGGCCCGCAATTTGACTCACTGTTCTTGAGTACGCAGATGTAGCTGTACTGGACTCGGTGATTTCACTGCAGCTGCCGCCGCCGGTGGCAATATGGCGCCTCTGCCACGCCCTCGGTCATGAGGCTGGCGTATTTTTTCTTCTCTGGTTTTGATTTCCGCTCTGAATCCCTGCAGCGTGTGCTGAGCTCAGCCACTGGGAGCTTTAAATGCTGTCTGCGCCGAAAGATCCCGCCTGGCTGTTCCGCAGCGGCTCACCTGGCTTGCTGTAGCCGTCCGTTGAGTTCGCCGCTGCCGCCGGCAGTATGGCGCTGCTGCCGCGTCCTCGGGCGCGTGTGTCTCCTCTGTGGCCCTGAGCTCTGTTCTCAGTCCGCTTTCTCTCTGGAGCTTGGTGGGTTTTTTTTGTTTTTCTGGTGATGGTGTTTTCTGGCTATGAAAGTCTCTCTTTTTGTGGTAATGGAGATTGGTTGTTAGCGGGACTCTTAAGCCCCGCTTTTCTCGGTCGCCATCTTCCCGGAAGTGCCAAGAATTTTTTTTTTAAGAGAAGATGCCAGAGTACTTTTCCGTATGTTCACTTGATTTTCATCATTCAGAGTTAAACATATAAGAGATTGAATAGATTAAGTACTTTGCTGTAAAGATATATAATTAACCATGTTTAAAAATAATTCTTTGGGTCCAGTTCTTCCAAGTAAACTTTTTGGGATTTTAGTTAGATATTTCCCAAAATGTATTACTTTCAGATCCCTAGAAGTTTGCTGTTTTATTTTTAAGTAATTGTGTTCCAGTACTCCAAGCTATATACTGAACAAAGAAGAGCTGTTATTTCTTCAAATGTATTCTGCAGAGTACCCAAGTTAGAAAAGTAATTTTAAAATGTATGTAGTAGCCAGGTGTGGTGGTACATGATTGTAATCCCAGTACTTGGGAGGCTGAGACAGGAAGGATTTGAGGATAGTTTCAGCAAGTAGTGAGATTTTCATCAATCTAGAGGGATCCTGATTCAAAATAAAAATAAAAATAGGGCTGGGAGTGTAGCTCAGAGGTAGAATGCCCCTGGATTCAATCCCCAGTAACTAACACACACACACACACACACACACACACACACACACACACACACACATTATCCACTACTAAACAGCATATTCAAAAGGAATATAAATATCTTGTATTTATCTTAAAACTAGTGTAGGGGTTTGAAAATATTTTAGCTGGGAGTAATGGCGCTCACCTGTAATCTCAGTAATTGCGAGGCTAATAAAGGAGGATTACAGGTTCAAGGGTAGCCTCAACAATTTAGCAAGGCCCTCTGTAACTCAGTGAGACTTTGTTTCAAAGTACAAAATCTCAGAGATAGATGCCCTTGAGTTCAATTTCTAGTACCACAAATAAAGAAAATAATTCAATTTCTGGTTATATAACTTCTAAATTCAGTTCGGAATTGAATGTAAAAAAATAAGCTAAAATTTTTATTAATATTGTTTCTCTTTTTAAGGTGTGAATAACAGTGATGAATTATTTGAAAGGTAATATATTAAGAATTATTTTGTGATTTTATTTAAATTTGGATGTAAATATGTATTTAATTTTTTGTTCCTACAACTGTTAAGTTTTATATTACATACCTTTTTATAGTTAAAGGAGCAGAATACGAATACATTCTTTTTAGTAATAGACTGTGTTGAGAGTGAGGAGCGCTATGTTATACCCCTTGCTGTTTTCACATCGTAGTTACATTATAGTGGACTATACTTGCTTTGTGTGTGTATTTACTAAGTATGTATTAAACGTCAGCAGGCAAGATCCATGGAGTTTTCCTTGTAGGCCTAAAGTTTGTTATTTGTGGAGTCCCTACAAAGTCATCAGTTGTAGATGGCTAGGCTTTTCTCCTAAGAGATACTAGAAATACAGAAATAGAAAAGTAGATACATATTTCATTTTGAGTCCATTTCTACTCTTGAAGTGCAGTTTTATGTTTCTTTTAGCTTAATGTAATTAAGTTGCAAATGCCGTTTTGTATTTCTCAAACTGTATTTTCCACGGAAGCGCTTCAGCATACGCACTCCAGACCACTGGACTGAGCGACATCGCAGACATTATTGATGACCTCATGACTAAGGGTGGGGTTTCCAGTGAAGAGCTTGGCTTAACAGAACAGCAGGCGCGGAGCATCTCCAGGTAGTCACTGAAGAACTCTTGATGGCGTTTTGGTGCTGGGGATGGAATCCTGGGCTCTGCACGTGCTAAGCATGAACTGCCACTGCGGTAGACCCCCAGCCCTGAGCAGTCCAGTTTTAACCCTTTTGAATGCTTCCCATTCATGAATATTCAGAATTTTCCACACCGGGCTCTACTCCCAGACCTATTTTATATTTTACTTGGAAACAGGGTCTCACTAAGTTGCTGAGAGCCTCACTAAGTAGCTGAGGCTGGCTGAGAACCTGCACAATCCCCGTGTCTCAGCCTCCCAAGCGCAGGGATTACAAGCGTGCCCCACCACGCCCGGCTAATCATGATACTTCTTATCTGCACAACAAATTTAAAAGTGAATGATGCCGTGGCTTATTAAATTTCTCAGGGTACAGCATTCTTCTGGAAGACACGCACAAAGAACTGAAAAGGAAAGGAGAGAGATTCGAGCCTGGATGAAAAGAAAACGGAAGGAAAGAATGGCAGAGTACTTACATCAGCTGGCAGAAAGGCGGGGGCAAGAGCACGAGCCCTTCTGCCCCAGAAACGTTCCAGTAAGTCTGCAGAGTCCACTCTGATGGCCTGCCTCACAAGCTGGGTAGTTTTTTTCTGGCAAACATTCAAGAAAAAATAGCATGATTTGGATGCCTTTTCTGGGGGTTAGGTAGAAAAGTCAACATTTTACTTAAGTCAGGTAAGGTCAAGAAATTACCTAAACAAAGTATAGCAGGATATTGTAAAGACTATGTTCTATTGAACTATCTTAAATATTTTCCCCTTCTAGCTAATTATAGCTCTGGCATTATTTATTTATTTATTTATTTATTTAATTTATTTATTTTGTGGTACTTGGGGTAGAACCCAGGGGCTTTTCTACCTTCAAACTATATTCCCAGACCTATTTTTTAAAATACTTTATTTGAAAACAGGGTCTCACTAAGTTGCTGAGAGCCTCACTGAGGCTGGCTTTGAACCTGCGCGATCCTCCTGTCTCCGCCTCCCAAGCGCGGGGATTACAAGCGTGGCCACCACGCCCGGCTTGCTCTGGCATTTTAACCAAATGAGGGAGTCGCGTGACTGGATGACCATTTGGAGTTATTTGTTTTTAATGAGAATCAATGACAATTGGCCAATTGATTATGTGTGTTAGAGCTATTTTTAAAACATATTATTTTTCTACATATGTTATTTACAAAGAATACCCTCCCAAAACTATAGTCTAATTATGTACCCCTTTTATTTGAAAGTGTTGTGATGAGTCTCTGAGGCTAGCTTCGAACCTGCAATCTTTTTGTCAGCATTGCCAGGTAAGGTGGCACATGCCTGTAATCCCAGCACTTGGGAGGCTGAGATAGAAAGATTGCAGGTTCAAGGCCAACCTCAGCAACTTAGCAAGACCCTCATCAACTTTGTGAGACCTGGTTTCAGAATTTAAAAAAAAAAGTCAGGGTGGGAGCTTGGAGGTAGAATGTCCCAGAGTTCAATCTCTAGTACCACAAAAAATAAATAAATAAATAATAATAATAATAATAATAATAATAATAATAATGTACTGTGACCATTTACATAGACCAGAATGGGAACATTTCCATTGTCAGGTCAAGAATATTTTTTCCTCAAAAGGTGAAACAAAGTAGTGTTGCTTTGGTAGCCACATTACTATGAAATTACACTTAGATTGCAATCGGATTGTAGTTTATTTCTTACTTAGTATAACAGCAACTCTTTTTTTTTTTTTTCGGTACCAGGGATGGAACCCAGGGGCATTCTACCTCCAAGCTATACTCCTGGCCCTAATTTTCTGTCTTTATTTTTGAAACAGAGTCTCACTGAGTTGTGAAGGGCCTTGCTAAGTAGCTGAGGCTGTTTGCCCACAAAACATGATCCTCCAGTCTCCGCCTCCCGAATACTGGGATTAAAAGTGTGTGCCACCACACCCAACTTCATTTTGTGTGTGTGTGTGTTACTGCAGATTGAACTCAGGGGCATTCTACCTCTGAGTAACACCCTCCCCCTGCTCTATTTGTGTGTGTGTGTGTATGTGTGTGTGTGTGTGTGTGTGTGTGTGTGTGTGTGTGTGTGTATGGTACTGGAGATGGATCCCAGGGGCATTCTACTTCTGAGCTACACCCCCAGCCCTATATTTTATTCTTAATTTTATTTATTTTTATTTTTTTTATTTTTTTTATTATTTTTTTTAATTTTTAATTGGTACACTGTATTCATACATCATAGTGGGATACATACTTTTGTATACATACATGCACACATTGCCCAGTCAGCCCCCACCCGATCCCCACCCCATTCTCTCCCTATCCCTCCCTCCCATGCTTGGCTTAGTGATTGACATCTAGTATTATAGCAATTTATCAAAAATTAAAAATGATAATCTCACATAACAGTTTCATTTGTCTGATACCAAGCTTTTGATGACTTAAAGATAACATTTCAATATTTCTTTTTGCTTTCTTTCTTACCAGAGAATCTATTTTTTCTATTTTTTAGGTGAAACTATCATATATTTATATATTTATTTTTCAGAAAAAAAATCTATCCTAATATGGAATATGGACTCTAGGTACCCACAACGATCTGTTTGTCGTGGAACCTCACAACATTGAAATTGACAGTGATTTCTTGGATATGATTTCAATGGCACAGGCAACAGAAGAGTATACAAACTCCCTAAAAAATAAAAAACATATTGTATATCCAAAGACAATGTAAACAGAGTTAACAGTTACTAATAGAATGGGATAAAATATTTCCAAATGCTATATCTGAAGGTATATTAATATTCCAACTAGGAATCCTAAAAATTAACAACAATAAAGGCAAACAATACCATTTAGAGATAGGTAAAAGACTAACATAAATAATGAATCTCCACAGATAACCAATCTTAGTTGTCTGTTGGATGGAAAATCTTGTTTCTCTAGTTCTGATGTGTGTTACCTATTTCTTCTTTGTAGTTAATCTCTTTGAGTATTTTCTCTAGTGCTGGTTTTGAAGACATAAATTCCTTCAGTTTCTGTTTGTCGTGGAAGCTTCTTATTTCCCCATCTAATTTGATGGATAGTTTTGCTGGGTAGGAAATTTTTGGCTGGAAGTTGTTTTCTTTCAGAGTTTTGAATATGTTACTCCAAGCCCTTCTGGCTCTCATGACTTGGTTTGGGAAGTCTGGAGTGATTCTAATTGGTTTGCCTCTGAATGTCACTTGGCCCTTTGCTTTTGTTGCCTTTAAGGTTCTCTGCTTGGCTTCCACATTGGTCATTTTGACAATTATGTGGCGTGGGGATCCTCTTCTCCGATCCTGTCTAAAGGGAGTTCTATATGTTTCCTGGACCTGCGTATCGACCTCTTGCTCTATGTCTGGAAAATTTTCTGCTATTACTTCCTTGAAGAGATTGTTGATCCCTTTGGTTTCACTTTCTTTTCCCTCCTCTATTCCAATTATTCTTAGGTTAGCTCTCTTAAAATGGGCCCATATTTCTTCAATATCAGATTCCTGCTGTCGGATATTTTTTTTCTAGATTAGAAACTATGCGTTCATTTTTGGAATGATCATCTTCTAAGAGCGAGATTCTGTTCTCCATGTGTTCTAATCGGTTGTTTGTGCTTTGAATTGATGCCTTTACTTCATTAATTGCATCCTTTATCTCTTTTTGGCTCTCTCTGAGTTCTTTTCGAAGCACCTCTATTATTTCTACAGTTATTTTCCTGATTAGATCTTCTAGAAATCTCTGATTTTCTGTATTATCGGGTTCTGATGTTGTGGGGTTGTGAGCATTCATTGCTCCAGTATTATTCCTCTTTCCCATGATTTCGGATGTTTGTGTCTTCTCTGGGTTCTTCCCTTGGGTCACTATGACTTCACTTAAGGTGTTCTGGATCTCGAGTCTGTAGTATCTCAGACCCCACTACTCCTTTACTGGGTTGTATTACAGAGTCCGACCCAGAGAGTCGATAGAGGCTGCTTTAGACTGTGGGGGGTGCCAGGTTGCACGTTCTCCTATGGTGTGATATCACTGCCACCGCCCCTCTCCCACTGGGTCAAGTCCCAGTGAGTACAGTACTGGGATTTCTCCGCTGTGGCCCACAATTTGACTCACTGTTCTTGAGTACGCAGATGTAGCTCTACTGAATTCGGTGAATTCGGTGCTGTTACTGCCGGTGGCAATATGGCGCCGCTGCTACGCCCTCGGCTATGGGGCTGGCGTTTTTTTTTCTTGGTTTTGATTTCCACTCTGAATCCCTGCAGCATGTGCTGAGCTCAGCCACTGGAAGCTTTAGATGCCCTCTGCGCCGAGAAATCCCGCCTGGCTGTTCCGCAGCGGCTCCCCTCGGCTTGCTGTGGCCGTCCCGTGAATTCACCAGTGCCGCCGGCAGTATGGCGCTGCTGCCGCGTCCTCAGGCGTGAAGCCGCGTCCTCGGGCGTGAGGATCTCCTCTGTGGCTCTGTTCTCAGTCCGCTTTCTCTCTGGAGCCTGGTGATTTTTTTTGTTTCTCTGGTGATGTTGTTTTCTGGCTTTGAAAGGCGCTGATTTTGTGGTAATGGAGATTTGTTGTTAGCGGGGCTCTTAAGCCCCGCTTTTCTCGGTCCTATTCTTTATTTTCAAACAGTCTCACTGAGTTGCAAAGGACCTCACTAAGTAGCTGAGGCTGTGTGCGAACCGTGATCCTCCTGTCTCAGCCTCCCAAATGCTGGGATTATAAATGTGTGCCACCAGGCCTGGCTCCCCTGCTCTATTTTTTATTCTTTATTTTGCAACAAGGTCTCACTAAGTTGCAGAGGGCCTCACTAAGTAGCTGAGACTGGCCCTGAACCTGTGATTCTCCTGTCTCAGCCTCCCAAGTATTGGGATTACAAGTATGTGCCACCACACCTGGCTAGCACCTTATTTTTAAAATATTTTTAGAAGAATAAATTCTATCAGTGAGTCCTCCAGATAAGATTGTCTCATTTAAACTCCACATGGTAAGTCAGGCATGGTGGCACACGCTTGTAATCCCAGTACTTGGGAACCTGAGACGGCAGGATTGCAGGTTTGCAGCCAGCCTCAGCTACATAGTAAGGCCCTTTGCAACTCAGTGAGACCCTGTTTCAAAATAAAGAAAAATAATAGGGCTGGGGGTGGAGCTCAGAGGTAGAATGCCCCTGGGTTCCATCCCCAGTACCACACACACACAAAAAAAGAAACTCCACATGGCACAAAAGTAGGCAAACAATTGTTTAAAGAGTGTAATTTACTTCCAGGAAGAGCAATAAACTTTTTTGGATAAGTGCCATGGACCTGACCTTCAGTGCTACTAAGCAACGTGATCAGAATCCTAAAGTGCGTGTCTGTGTGTACCTACATTTTGCGTGTCTGTGTGTACCTACATGTTGCGTGTCTGTTTGTGTACCTACATGTGGCGTGTCTGTGTGTGTACCTACATGTTGCGTGTCTGTTTGTGTACCTACATGTGGCGTGTCTGTGTGTGTACCTACATGTTGCGTGTCTGTGTGTACCTACATGTTGCATGTCTGTGTGTACCTATGTGTTCCTTCTCCCCGCAGAGGACTTTACTTGCTTTACTTGGAACTTCGGGGACATTCTACTTTCGAGCTACATTCTCAGCCCTATTCTTTTATTCTTTTATTTTGAAACAGGGTCTCACTAAATTGTGGATGGCCTCAGTAAGTTGCTGAGGCTACCCACAAATTGTGATTCTCCTGTCTCAGCCTCCCAAGTGGTGGGATTACAAGCGTGCGCCACCACATTCAGAAGATATATACGTCGTATTCTAGAACATTAAAAATTGTGTAAGCCGGGCGTGGTGTTGCACATTTGTGATCCCAGTACCTGGGAGGCTGAGACAGGAAGGATTACAGGTTTGTGACTAGCGTCAGCTACTTAGTTGAGACCCTACACAACTTAATGAGACCCTGTTTCAAAATAAAGAATAATAAGAAAAGAATAAAAGATAGCTCTGGGGTGTAGCTCGGAGGTAAAATGCTCATGGGTCCAATCCTCAAAAATCCAAACCGCAAAAAAAAGAAACACGCACACACACACACACACACACACACACACACACACAATCTGATAGCTGTCAGTTTGCTTCATGGTACATATATATGTATATGTGCAATATGTATTTTTTTTTGTACTGGGGACTGAACCTATGGGCATTTTACCTCTGAGCTACATTCACAACCCTTTATTTTTAATTTTGAAACGGGGTCTCATTAAGTTGCTGAGGGTCTTACTGGGATTATAGGCATGCACCATCATGCCCAGCTGTGGTACAGAAATATTAAATAATTTATAAGTCACAGTGAACTCCTTGCAGTAGGTTTTTGTTAAACATTTTACAGCATTAAAATTATGATTTAAATATCTGGCTCATTTCTGCCTTTTCAACCAAGCGTTTGTAAAATTGATGACAAAATTGAGTAAAAAATTTAGGTGTCGCCGGGCGTGGTGGCGCACGCTTGTAATCCCTGCGCCTGGGAGGCGGAAACAGGAGGATCGTGCAGGTTCGATGCCAGCCATGCTGGCTTAAGAGACCCTGTTTCCAAATTTTAAAAAAACTATAGAAATAGGTCTGGGAGTGTAACCCGGAGGTAGATGGGTTTCCAGGAACCCCAGTACCACACACACACACACACAAAAAAAGATAGAAATACAGAGGATAGGTACAGCTCCATACTAGACTGGCATGGAGGGGTGACTCGAATGAGTGCACCCTTATTTTTTCTTTTTGAATGGACCTAGTTAGGCTCTCCTCTTTTAAGAAAATATAGTAATTTAATTAAGTATATTTTTGCATTACATTTATTAAGTGGAATCTTTCTTTTTTTTAGGGTGGGGACATTCTACTTGCAATCCTTTTGTTTCTGCCTCCCAAGTACTGGGATTACAAGTGTGCGCCACCACGCCCGGCTTGCATCTTTCTTTAATTACATGATGTTTCAATTCAACCTTTTTATGTTTTGTGTTAGGAGAAGCTTTATGAAACATGATAGTGTTTTACTTTGTTTCCTAAATAGCAGAATTATGTCACGTGGTTTAAATATTTGAACTAAAAAATAATGAACTAACTGGATATTCTTTTGCAGTTTTACATGAATTCCAGGCAAATCAGGCTGAGTCAGAAGATGAAGCGTGAAAAGGACAGGTGAGTTGACAGCTGGGCCTGAGCAACATCCTAGCGATCACTTGACTGGCGGAAATAGAAAATCATGGAAGGTATCATTGTAAGTAAAATAAGTAGATACAGGAGGCTTTTTAGAAATTTGCTTTTAAGTATTGTTATGCTGGCCAGGCGTGGTGGCTCGAGCTTGTAATCCTAGCATTCTGGAGGCTGAGACCTCGGAGGATCGTGGTTCGCGGACAGCCTCAGCTACTTAGTGAGGCCCTCTACAACTCAGTGAGACCCTGTTTCAAAATAAAGAATAAAAAAAAAATAGGGCAGGGGGTGTAGGTCGGAGGTCAAATGCCCCTGGGTTCCATCCCCAAACGTGAAAAAAAAAATGTTGTTATGCTGTTCAACTTTTCTTTTGTGGCACTAGGGATTGAACCCAGGGGCATCTACCTCCATGCTACATCCCCAGCCCTATGTTTTATTCTTTAATTTGAAACAGGGTCTCACTGAGTTGCTAAGGGCCTTGCTAAGTAGCTAAGGCTGGCCGTGAACCTGCGATCCTCCGGTCTCAGCCTCCCGAATGCTGAGATTGCAAGCATGCCCACCATGCCTGGCTCATGCTATTCAACTTTTATGACTTGTATTTCTCCTGTTTTCTCCGTCTGACCTAGATATGTATGTACATATGGGAAATACCCCAAAAGCCATGTAATTTTTTTATAATACATGGCATGTCCTAATGGTTTTTGGAAATCTCATAATTAGAAGGATTTGAAAAGCATAAAAAATGCAGAATCATTGTGTTCCTTCTAGAAATATCAACTGAAAGTATATCATTGAGTAATTGTTTAATTCTTTGTTTAAAGATTGCTGCTGTCTGAGCACTACAGTCGGCGAATCTCACAGGCATACAGTCTGATGAATGAACTGTTGTCCGAGTCAGTACAGTTACCAGTAAGTGCTCAGAAGCCCTTGCCTAACAAGCCCAGCACGACTCAGCATTCTGGAAGGCATCGCTGCCCTTCCCCAAGGAGGTAAGACAAGATTTGGTACGGCATTCGGCAAAACACCACCAGGCCAGCTGGGCGTGGCGGCGCATACCCGTAATCCCGGTACTCGGAAGGCTGAGACAGGAGGATCACAGGTCTGAAGCCAGCTTCAGAAACGTAGCGAGGCTCGCAACAACTTAGCAAGACTCTGTTTCCAAATAAAAATATATTTCTGGAACACATGAACACATGCACGCACTTTAGGCCTGATTAGAGGAAACGTAGCACTTTTGTGACCTAAGTTCAGTGTATTGGCATCTACCCTGCTTAGAGCTACGGTGATAAAGTGAAGAAAAAATCGCTCCATAATTATAAGGTCTTTGGCTTTATAGAGACACCAAAGAATAGGGCAAAAATGGCGTGAAATGCTGTGACAAGCTGGGCACGGTGGCACAGTCCTGTAATCCCAGTACCTGAGAAGCTGAGACAGGAGGATTGAAGGTTCAAGGCCAGCTTCCACAGCCCAGTGAGACCCTGTTTCAAAATAAAAAGCCCAGAGGTAGAATGCCTCTGGGTTCCATCCCCAGTCACACACACACATACACACAAGCACACCTGCGTGTGCCTGGAGCATCTGGTACCCGCTCGTTCTGTTTCTCGAGCTCTTGCTGAGGCCTCGGCCACGCCCCCTCACATTCTCCACCGTCCCCTCGTCCTCTCCGCTGTGGCAGAAGCAGCCAGCGCCACCAGCCTCCGCCTCGCGACGCCCGCCCTTCCTCCGGTGTGTGCTCTGCCTTCATCACCCGCGGTGGGTTTCCATAGGAACTTGTCCCAGGATGCTAATGCACTGAAGCTGGGAATTTTTTATGTATGGCAGACATACAGAGTTGTAGCTGTTGGTTATCCCTGTGGTGAACATGAATTAGCAGCCCTGTGTGGTTAAACATTATCATCTTGATAAAATAAGTGACTAGGATTATAAACATAATCCTATAATTTAACATCTTACAGGAAAGGTGACCAACACAAACCCAGGTACAGACTGTACTCAAAATACCAAAGATTTCCCTTGAGTCTTCTCTAGAATAAATCAAAGAAGTAAACAAATAACTGCCAAAAATATGGAGAATTTGAAAAAAAATGAATGAGGTTTGCAGTATGATGTGAAAAGGAATAACTTCTTGTGGGTTGTTATGCATTAAATGTAACACTAAAATGCAGAATAAGTAGTGTTAAGTGGTGGTATTAATCAGGGACATAATCTGGGCTTTTGAAATATTAAAGTGTATCATTCATATGAGCTGCTGTGGATATAATACTCGTATAATTCCTACTCTAGAGAGAATCAGTGTGGGCACAATTTTCCAATAAATCGACCTGGAAGAGCCAGATATATATCCAAACCAAGTCACACCCATAAGGGGAAATCTCCTGGGCAGCCTCCAGGCTCGCACGGTAAGACAAGGCTTTTTATCTTCTATCATCTGGACCTGTTTTTCCTTCTTGTCTCCAAAGTTGTTTTCAATTAGTAAAAACTATAAATCTGATTTCAACAGAATGCAAGAGATAAAGACGTATCTGTGCCAGGATTTTGTTCTATTGCTTTGACATGAGAAGAAGGCCCTCGGAATCTTTAATATTAATGTCCTCTTTGTAATAGATTGATGTAACATACTCGGTAGTCTTTTCCTTTTTTTTTTTTTTTTTTTTGGTGGTGGTACTGGGGTTTCTGGAAGCCCTTCTACCTCCGGGCTACACTCCCAGACCTATTTTTTACATTTTTATTTGGAAAAAGGGTCTCCTAAGCCAGCGCGCGGCTGGCTTCGAACCTGCGCGATCCTCCTGTTTCTGCCTCCCAAGCGCGGGGATTACAAGCGTGCGCCACCACGCCCGGCGTCTTTTCCTTTTAAATGTCTGGTTAATGATACTGAGCATTTGCAGGAATCAGGTTTTGCTAGATAATAGGATGGCTGTGTCACAGAAGAATGCTAAGACGCTCACATCGAAATAATACCATAGTTTTACCCTTTGAACATTCTTTTCCACATCTGAAGCTATTTCTACTATGTATTGCTAGCCATTCTTTAGTTAATTTTGCCATATTTGATGTTTTTGTTTTTGTTTTTGTTTTTGCAGTACTGGGGTTGGAACCTAGGGTCATTCTACCTTTGAGCTATATCCCCAGCCCTATTTTTTATTCTTTATTTTTATTTATTGTGGTACTGGGGATGGAACCCAGGGGAGTTCTACCTCTGAGTGACACCCCCAGCCCTATTTTTTTTTATTCTTTATTTTGAAACAGAGTCTCACTGAGTTGCAGAGGGCCTCACTAATTGCCTGAGGCTGTCTGCAAACCATGATCCTCCTGTCTCAGCCTCCCAAATGCTAGTATTACAAGCATGCACCATCACACCCGGCTTCATATTTGGGTTTTGATTACTAAAGCAAAACTGCAATTCTCCGGTCTCAGGCTCCCAAATGCTGAGATTACACGCATATGCCACCACACCTGGCCCTCTTGATAAAATTTAAATTGGCACTTAGCCAGGTGTGGTGGTGCACGCTTGTAATACCAGCGCTTGGGAGGCTGAGACAGGAGGATCGCGCAGGTTCGAAGCCAGCCTCAGCTACTTAGTGAGGCTCTAGCAACTTAGTGAGACTCTGTTTCCAAATAAAATATAAAATAGGTCTGGGAGTATAGCCTGGAGGTAGAAAGCCTCTGGGTTCCACCCCCAGTACCACACACACAAAAAAAAATTTAAATTGGCACTTAATCTAGGCATTTATTGCTAATAGGCTTGTTAAATGTCTCTGGCTTTTCTAGTTACCAGAGATGTAATCAAAACACATTTGCCATACAAAAATGCTCTAAGGGTTCCAAGTCCCCGAGTTCAGTTTTCCATCTTCTTTTATATTTTTGCTTTGCTTCTTTGTTGGTTCAAATCAGCCACCATTTATTTATTTATTTTTTTTATTTATTTTTTAATTTTTATTTATTTTTTTTAACAATTTTATTATTGAACATAAGTAGTATACATTTAAACTATATTTGGTGCTTCTCCCCCCCGCCCCCCGTTTTCCCTTCCCCCCTCCCACCAATGGTTGTCTAGGTTAACCATGTCTTATTCATAATTTTACACATGTTCAGCTGTAGACCCTCATTAATCAAAATCAGCCTTCCTGCTCTCCTATCTTTCCATTCAAACTTTGCTGGTATTTCCCCTCCATTATCTGGAGTCTCACTGGTATCCTCTGTGTTTCCTAGTTTGGGCATATTAGAGGAAACATATGTACCTTCTCCTTCTGTGCTTGATCAGCCACCATTTATTAGGCCTCTACTTGGCGCAGGGTTTGGTGAACAGACTCAGAACTTATCAGAAGTCTTCTGCTCTCAAAAAACGTACAGTGTGATATGTGAGAACTCATCTATCTGGAAGCTAAACAAGTATGTCTGACTTGACAGGAGCTGCCACCCTCCCCATACGCCGAAGAGCTGGTGGGGCCAGAGCCGCAGTGAGAAAGGCCGTGCCGCCACCGAGAGGTAAGGATAACCCAAGAATGGAAAGACTTAATCCTGAATCTGAAGTAACTACCCACCCATGTGGAATTCCAGATTTCAGAACACGGCTCTGTGGCGCAGCGGTTGAGATGGTTCAGAGACGCCGCTGTGATGTTAGCTTGTCTGCAATCCCAGATCCCTGCTCACTCTAGCCTGGGAAAACTGCTGACTCCATTTATGCTGTTCCCAGTCTTCTCACCTGCAGATACAGACTGTCGGGGTGGGGCCGTGTCACGGCTCTGGTGGGCAGGCATGGCAGCTGTGTTCCCCTCCTAGAGCCGAGGGCACGGGGGCTTAGGGAGGTCAAGAGACGGATACAGCACCCAGGACACTGGAAACACTGTCGGGCAGTTGTAGAAGCTTACCTCACCGAATCTTCACGCCAGGCGAGGAAAGTTCCAGAGGTCCAGGGTATTTGTTCTTGAAATGTATTATGATCTAGCACAAGGCCTACAAAATTCCCTAGGTATTTGTCCAGTGCTAGCCTGCTTCTGAGAGTGAGAAGTTGGTTATAACTCCAGGGTTCTGGCTATCATGCCTGGATAGGTAGATAGTCTGTGACCCATTGATTGACATAGGGAGGGCAAGAGGAGGAGCGGGTTCTTTTTCTTTATTTTATTTTATTTTATTTTATTTTATTTTATTTTTTGGTACTGGGGGTTGAACCCAGGGGGATTCTACCTCTGAGCTATACTCCAAGCCCTACATTATTTTTATCTTAAAAGTTTTGAAACAAGGTCTGAGTTGCTGAGGCTAGCCTTGAACCTGCAATCCTACTGTCTCAGCCTCCCAGGTTCGGGGATTACAGGTGTGCACCGTCACACGTTATGTGGGCTGCAAAGGGCTCGGGAGACCTGCCCTCCAGCCTTGCTGGTCGCTGTCGTGGGCTGGCTGTACTCTCCTCCCGCAGCCTCCCTCGGCATCCTTTCCTGGTACCTCTACGTTCCCAGGGTCTCCATCGCGGCCTTGGCTTCACATTAGCAGCATCACTGTGCGTCATCCTGTCAGGGCCATAGAACGTGCCACATACTGTCTGGGCTCCGAGGTTTTCTTGAGAATCTTAGTGGAAGACTCCAGGATTCTATAACTCTCGTATTCTGCATATCTACAAACCAGCATCACTTGGATGACGAGAGGTCTGCTGCGATGAGCTGGTCCCACTTGAACCACAGCTGCAGTGGCCTGAGGGCCTTAATGCTGAACAGGGAAAACAATCCCAGGAAAGCAGTGCGCTGCTCGGCCTGTGTGAGCAGGGCCCAGAGCGCTCTCCCTAAAGGAAAGCTCATAAAATGAGTTCACGCTTTTTTTTTTTGGTGGTACTGGGGTTGGAACCCAGAGGCTTTCTACCTCCAGGCTACACTCCCAGACCTATTTTATACTTTATTTGGAAACAGGGTCTCACTAAGTTGCTGAGAGCTTCACTAAGTAGCTGAGGCTGGCTTTGAACCATGCGATCCTCCTGTCTCAGCCTCCCGAGCGCGGGGATTACAAGAGTCTTCAATCACGCCCAGCCAGTTCACACCTTTTAATACCTGTGTAGTACTGGGGATCCAAACTGGAGCACACTCTTATCTTGCTCTGTCAACAAGAATCAACTCAAAATAGAAGACCTAAGTAAAAAACCTATAAACCATAGCTGGGTATGGTGATACGTGCCTGTAATATCCTTGTACTGGAGACTGTACAGGATTGCAGATTTGAAGCTAGCTTCAGCTATTTAGCAAGGCCCTCAGCAATTTAAGGAGACCCTGTTTTTTGTTTGTTTGTTTATTTATGCAGTACTGGGGATGGAACCCAAGGGCATTTTACCTCCCAGCCTTGTTTCTTATTTTTTTATTCTTTATTTTGAAAGAGGGTCTCACTAAGTTGTGGAGGGCCTCACTAAGTAGCAGAGGCTGGCTGCGAATCTTGATCCTCCCATCTCAGCTTCCCAAGTACTGGGATTACAAGTGTGCGCCATCACACCCAGCTTGAGAGACCCTGTTTAAAAAAAAAAAATCAAGGCTGGGGATGTAAGCACCAAAGTAGAATGGCCCTAGGCTCAATCTCCAGTACTGCAAAAAATAAAAAACCATCAAACTCCTAGAAGAAACAGGAGAAAGTTCTCAGTTACTGCCTTGGATATCATACCAAAAATCAGCTGCAAAAACATAAAGTGCACCACAGGAAACCAAAGGAAACACTCAACAAAATGAAAAGGCAACCTACACTTTGGGGAAAATATCTCCAAGCCATGTATCAGATAAACATTTATAAAGAAGACATATAACTCAATAGCAAGAAAACATGATTGAAGAAATGAACAGAGGACTTGAAATATGGCATAAGAATGACCAACAAGTTCCTGAAAATGTGTTCAGCATCACGAATCACCTGGGAAATGCAAATCCAAACCTCTTGGAGGTATCACCCCATACTTACTAAGATACCTGTTACCAAAGACAAGAGAGAAGGATTGGCAGGGCAGAGAAAAGAGAAGCCTGCCACTGTTCATGGGACTGTAGATGGGTGTAGCCATTATAGAAATCACTATGGAGGTCCCTAAAGAATTCAAAATAGCCAGGCATGGTGGCCCACACTTGTAATCCCAGCATGTAGGAGGCTGAGACAGGAGGATCCCAGGTTCAAGGACAGCCTCAGCGAGTAGTGAGACTCATCAACCTGGTGAGATCCTGTTTCAAAACAAAAATAAAAAGTAGGGCTGGTAGTATAGCTTGGAGGTAGAATGGCCCTGCACCCAATCCCCAGAACCACTAAATAAATAAAGAATTAAAAATAGAACTACTGCAGGAGTCAGTGGTGCACAGCTGTAATCTCAGTACTTGGGAGCCTGAGACAGGAGGATCACAAGTTGAAGGTCAGCTTCAGCAACTCAGCGAGAATCTTAGTAACCCAGCGAGACCTCTGTTCAAAACAAAAAATAAAATGGGCTGGTTGTGTACTTGCTGAGACCAGTGCCCAGAGCGCCATTGCAGACACAAAGCCTCGGCCAGGACGCCTGAGATGCTGCCTAGGAAGCCTCTGCAGGGGCAGGGGAGGGCTGGCTCTCAAGTGGAGACTCCCCAGTTCCATCAGTGGCCTTGCCTTCCCAGACATTCCTGTCCTCGAGATTAACTACCACTGTCTTCTAAATCAAAAGAAGTAGCCAGAAGTCAGTTTTCATCTCACATAACAACAGGGCAAGGATTTGTGTAGCTCTGCAGTGAACCATAAACTTCGTGATTTAAATATTAGGTGAGCCAGGCATGATCAAGCATGCTTGTGACCCCAGTGCTTGGGGACTGAGACAGGAGAATTGCAGGCTCAAGACCAGCCTCAACAACTTAGCTAGGCTCACAGCAACTTAGACCTTGTTTCCAAAGAAAAAATAAAATAGGCCAGGCGTGGTGGCGCATACTTGTAATCCCCGCGCTTGGGAGACGGAGACAGGAGGATTGCGTAAGTTTGAAGCCAGCCTCGCTGGCTTAAGAGACCCTGTTTCCAAATTAAAAAAATATAAAATAGGTCTGGGAGTGTAGCCCGGAGGTAGAAGTACCATCCCTAGTACCACCAAAAAAAAAAAAAAAGGAAGAAAAAGAAAATAGGGCTGGGGTGTAGCTCTGAAGTAGAATGCCCAGGGGCATTCTACTCCAATCTCCAGCACTGGAAACAATCTCCAGCACTGGAAACAAAACAAATATTAGGTAAAATGTTCCTGCATTGACTTTTGACAGTAAACTCATAATAAATTAACAAGTGAATTGACGAGTCATTCCCAATGCACGTTTTGTCCTTTTCCTTTGAAAGGCTCCAGTGCTCCATGTTGGAGTCCGCAACATGTGAAGAAGCACGGGCGAGCTGCGCCTCCCATGCGGACGGCGCAGGTGTGTGTGGAGTACGAGAGAGAGGAGACCGTGGTCAGCCCCTGGACGCTGCCCGCCGACATCCGCAGGCTCCTCCACGTGAGCATTACAGGACTTGAGTGTGTCCTCTGATTGCCCAGCGTTCTTCAGTGGCCCTTGTTATTTGCCTTTTGAACGAGGTGGAAACACTGAGTGATAAGGTAGTTTAAAACAGTGATTCAGCCGGGCGTGGTGGCGCACGCTTGTAATCCTCGCGCTTGGGAGGCTGAGACAGGAGGATCGCAGGTTCAAAGCCAGCCGTGCTGGCTTAAGAGACCCTGTTTCAAAAATATAAACGAGGTCTGGGAGTGTAGCCCGGAGGCAGAAGGGCTTCCAGGTACGCCAGTACCACCAAAAACAAAAAACAAAAACAGAAACAGAAAAAAAAACCCCAGTGATTCAAAGCATCCGCCCTATGGCTTAAGTATTCTAGCATTTCTTTCAGAATTCTTGACTTTGTTATTTTCTTCTTAATTAGAAAATGACAGAAACGTGAGGACAGATCATTATAGCTCAGGTGTCCACCGCCCGCCCTTCAGACCAGTGCCCGTGTCTGCCAGGCAGCGCTCGGCTCCCGCAGGTCCCGCTGCGCAGTGATGGCGAGCGGCTCACACACCACTGACTCTTCTCGTTCCACAGGACTCGTCACCAACCGAAGAGGAAGAGCCCACGCCTGCGGGGCGGGGCGGCAGGGACAGCGCGTCTGAGAGCACTGGCAGCATCCTCAGCAAGCTAGACTGGGGCGCCATCGAAGACATGGTGGCCGGCGTGGAGGACCCGAGCCTCTGGGCCCCAGACCTGTAAGGCCTGGGGAGCCCTGGCCAGCGCCCGTCAGTGCGCGCTGAGAGGCTCCCGGGTAAGGAGAGAAGCAAGAAAGCCACGTGAACTCAACCACCTGCGGCCAGTGGGTACCTCGGTTGCTACTTCAAGAAGGAAAATAAACATTCCTCAATAATTTTACCTTCATGTGGAAAGGATTATTTAACTGTAACAGAGTATTTTTTGTATTTGGTTCATCTTTAGGCATAATTTAAAAAATGTTATGTATCTTTCAAGCCATGCTGGCATAATAAACTTTCAACAAAATTATTGTATCTCGACACCTCCTAAAATATGGTAATTTGCCACCTTTATATTTTGAGGAACAACCTTTTATGGTGAAGCTGATGAGAAGAAAAATTTCTGTTGAGAAGTAACAATCTCACCTGAAAAATCCAATAATGAGCCTCATTTTAAAACATATTCTTAAATAACTATATAGGGCTTGGCCTAGGAGTGAAAAGGAAGCAGCCACTTTATACTGAGTCTGAACTTCTAAATAGGCCAAGTTTCACGTAGGACAAGCAATCTCTCCTGTCCGGTACCAGTTCCAGGGACAGGGATGGTTACTTTGGGTGGAAAAGAGTGAGACTCCTGCTCTAGAAGGTTGTGACTCTGTAAAACTTACAAAGTGGAGGCCCATTAGTTGATGTAACCAAACTCAAGACAGTTTTGGAGATAATTTTTATGAGAAATAGCTAGAAACTAGGGCCCTTCAACACTTGTTAATGTTTGGCATGGTATCAAAGAATCCTGTTATCTGAAAGGGCCGGTAATGCCTTCAATTTCAACTCTATGTGAGGCCAGATTTTCCTGAATTCTTGAACTGAACAAAGGTATTGTCACTGAGCTGTTAACATTAAAGAGATTAGTCCACACGTTAAGGAGACTGGTAGAACTATAAAACAATGCCATGCTGAGTGTGGTGGCGCACATGGTAATCCCAGCACTGAGGAGACTGAGATATGAGGATTGCAGGTTCGAGGGCAGCCTCGGCAAGTAGTGAGACTCTCATCAACCTTGTGAGACCCTGTTTCAAAATAAAAATAGAGCTGGGATAAAAAATAATAATAATATTAAAAAAGTAGAGTCAGAGGTAGAATGCCCCTGGTTTCCATCCCCAGTACCACAAAAATTAATAAAAACAAATAATAAAAAGGGCTGGGGATATACCTCAGTGATAAAGCGCCCCTGGGTTCCCAGTATGGGGTGGGGGTGGGGGGAATATGAGAACAATAATGTAGGCTCAGAAGGTGACAACGGAACTGTATTCTTACGTTGCTATGAGGTTCTTTTGAAATATTTATGTTTGTGATTCCTAAGTGACATAAGTTCAACATCAACTCCCGTTCCCTACATGAGTGCACTGCATGCATTCAAGGCTACACACGTGTGACCTTATTCCCTCTTTTCTTACACTTGGGCTTGACAAGTGAGGGAGAAGAAGTTCTCTTGCTGAGCTAAGTAGGTGAGTGTCTGCCGCGTGTACCACTCCACCTGCACAGAGGCTGCAGCATTAGGGGACGATGGCAGCTAGCCTGGTGGTTGCAGGTCCAGGCTACAGTATATTCTCTACTCTGGCTTTAGTAACAGTGAAGCTGTCTGATTTCCATTTGTAATTCTAGGCAGAGCTTTAAGGAGCTACGAATGTCATTTCTCAGCCTACTTGTGCCTAATGTATTGGCTGTGACTTGAGCTCAGCTCTCTAAATGCCAAGTGTTCCTCGAACAGCCTCTTCTTTCTTGTGCTGGGATTGAATCCAGAGACTTGTGCATACCAGGCAAGTGGCCCACCAAGAATTCCACTTTCTAATCTGATAGAGTCTATGGCCATACCACCCTGAACGCGCCCGATCTCCTCCTCTAATCTGATAGAAATAAGGAGGCCGGCTGTGGTGGCGTACGCTTGTAATCCCTGCACTTGGGAGGCTGAGACAGGATTGCACAGGTTCGAAACCAGCCTCAGCTACTTAGTGAGACCCTAAGCAACTTAGTGAGACCCTGTTTCCAAATAAAGTATAAAATAGGTCTGGAAATATAGCGCAGAGGTAGAAAGCCTCTAGGTTCCACCTCTAGTGCCACAAAAAAATAAAAAGAAGGAAAGAAGTTGCTGCATTAAGTTACTGTATAAGAGGAGCAATCAGAAAACAAGAAAAAATTTTCAAACTTTAAAATATAGTTGAAATAAACTTAATAGAAAAGTTAGAAGAAAAATTAACTCTCAAATAGAGAAGACTTTTAAAAAATTAAGCTGGGTGTGGTAGGGCATCCTGTGATCACAGGTTAGAGGTCAACCTTAGGAACTCAGTGAAGCTCTGATTTATTTTATTTTACAGGTCTGGGGATGGAACCCAGGAGCATTCTACCTCCAAGCTACACCCTCAGCCTTATTTATTTATTTATTTATTTATTTATTTATTGTGGTACTGGGGTGGAACTCAGGGGCTTTTTCTACCTCCGGGCTATACTCCCAGACATTTTATACTTTATTTGGAAACAGTCTCACTAAATTGCTGAGAGCCTCACTAAGTAGCTGAGGCTGGCTTCGAACCTCTGCGATCCTCCTGTGTCAGCCTCCCAAGTGCTGGGATTACAAGCGTGCGCCACCACACCGGGCTTTTAGTCTTTATTTTGAAACAGGGTCTCACTAAGTTGCAGAGGGCCTCACTAAGTATCTGAGGCTGTCCGCGAACCACGATCCTCCAGTCTCAGCTTCCTAAATGCTGGGATTACAAGCATGCGCCACCACGCCTGGATGGCCCTGATTTTAAAAGTAGGGGTGGGGGTATAACTTGGAGATAAAATGCCCCTGGGTTCGATAC
This sequence comes from Muscardinus avellanarius, assembly GCF_963383645.1. Classification (NCBI taxonomy): domain Eukaryota; kingdom Metazoa; phylum Chordata; class Mammalia; order Rodentia; family Gliridae; genus Muscardinus; species Muscardinus avellanarius. The sequence goes on along the minus strand of NC_137786.1, from coordinate 32,709,929 downwards.
CCAGCACCACACACATACACTGTTTTTTTGTTTTTTTGTTTTGTTTTGTTTTTGGTGGTACTGGGGATAGAACCCTTCTACCTCTGGGCTATACTTCCAGACCCATTTTATATTTTTTATTTGGAAACATGGTCTCTGAAGCCAGAGAAGCTGGCTTCGAACCTGCACAATCCTCCAGTCTCCACCTCCCAAGTACAGGGATTACAAGCGTGTGCTACCACGCCCGCCAACATACACTATTTTTTCAAAATGTAAAAAAAAAATCTAAAAGTTTCAGCAAGGATAAAGAAACTGAAGGGTAAGAAAATGTTAAATAAAATTCTTCAGGTCTAAGGGCACAGATGTAAATAAGTTTACAACATACTTTTCAAAATAAAAATATTATTTATTTATTTATTTATTTATTTATTTATTTATTTATTTATGGTGGTACTGGGGTTCCTGGAAGCTCTTCTACCTCTGGGCTGCACTCCCAGACCTATTTTATACTTTTTTTATTTTTGGAAACAGGATCTCAAGCCAGTGTGGCTGGCTTCGAACCTGCGCGATCCTCCTGTCTCCACCTCCCAAGCACAGGGATTACAAGTGTGCGCCACCACGCCCGGCCTCAAAATAAAATTTAAAAACATTTATATTAAGGGACATAGGTGTGAAATTTTAGAAATACAGAAAATATTCTAAAAACTTTCATATAGAGGAAACATATTCAAAGGAATAATGAACAGAATGGTATCAGTTCTTATAACAGCAATAGCAGAGGCTAGAAGATTATGGTAAATGCTTTCATAGGGAAAATATCTTGGAATTCTAGACCCGGTTGTGAGGGAGAGAGAGGAAATTTCACATACTCTATGATTCAAACAGTTTGTCCCTATGTACTCATTATTAGCTACTGCAGGATAAACTCAAGCAAACTGAGCATTTTTAAGCTAAAATGAGAAAGGTATGGGTTCCAGAAATGATTTTGGATTCAACCAGAAAAAAAGAAGAAAAATCACTACAATTTTACAAAAGCCCCAGAAAACCAGTCTAAATTTGATGTAAAAGAAAGAACAGGCCGGGCGTGGTAGCGCACGCTTGTAATCCCCACGCTTGGGAGGCTGAGACAGGAGGATCGCACAGCTTAGAAGCCAGCCTCAGCAACTTAGTGAGACCCTGTTTCCAAATAAAGTATAAAATAGGTCTTGGAGTATAGCCCAGAGGTAGAAAGGCCCCTGGGTTCCACCCCCCAGTAGCACCAAAAAAATTAAATAAATAAATAAATAAATAATAAAAAATAGTAACACACACACACACACACACACACACACACACACACACACAAAAAAAAAAAAAAAAAAAAAAAGAACAGTTCCAGGAAAGTGTTTCCTGATGGGGCAAGAGTAGGGGGTGGGGAAGACTCAAAAGAGTGAATTATGTAAATGAAGATCCCCAAAGAAAGATTTTTATGTAGAAAATATGCGAGTGAAAAGGCAAAGCAGTTTTGGTGAAGGAAAAATAAAATAGCATACAAGAAAGAAAATATATTCACAGTACATTAAGTGCTGGCTGTGACTGGACAGTGTTTCCACTGTCTCGTGTTACTTAAATGCTCACTGAAGGTAGTGACACACTGAGGAGGTATCGTAAAGTCAGTTGATCTAGTACAGTGCCGTCTTCCTGCCTCAGCCACCCCAGTAGTGGGATCACAAGCATGCACCGCTCTGCCCAGCTTCATGTTATCTTTATGTGGATACATACCCTGATCTTCCTAAGGGAACTCATACCAGTTATTTCCTTACTACAATTTAAATAACTAACCAAAGCAATGTGACTGGTTTAACTTCCTGAGCAGCTCTACAAATGAGGCACCAACTTTCTTTCCACTAGTGCCACCCTGCCCAAGTTACCATCTGCTCTCACGAGGACCAACCGCACACCCTCCAGTCATTCCATGAACCATAGTCAGTGATAGTTAAGAAATGCAAATTTAGCCAGGGTTGGTGGCCCATGCCTGTAATCTCAGTACTTTGGAGGTTGAGATAGAAAGAGTGCAGGTTGGAGGCCAGCCTCAGCACCTTAGACCTTGTTTCAACATAAAAAAAGGAGCTGGGAGTGTAACTCAGAGATAGAATGGCCCTGGGTTCAATCCCTAGTACCGCACGGGCACATGTGAAAGTAAATCACTGTCTCACTCCCATCATCCTAGCCTCTTTCATGGCTCCTGGGGTGCGCAGGACATCCCTAACATGGCTTGCGTTCGGAGCAGGAGTCGTCCTGGCCTTTTCGCCCCCTTCCTTGCCCTTTTACCTGTTCTCTACCGTTCGTGGGAGCCATGGACTTCTGATGGTGATGTGTTCATCTCTTCAGGGCCTTTACAACTGCTTGCCTTTGCTTTGGGATGCTCTTTTTGCTCCTTGCTGAGTCAGTCAGTTTTCCATTCCTGTGACAAGTTACCTAAGCCACAAAAGAGAAACGATTTAGTTTGGCTCCTGGTTTCAGACCATGGTCTCTTGGCCATGCTGCTTTGGGCCTGTGATGATACAGTACATCTCAGGAAGTGAAAAGAGAGAAACGGGCCTGTGCCAGCATTCCCTTCAAGGACACAGCCACTACCTAACTTCTTTTCACTAGGCCTCTAACCCCTAAAGGTTTTGTAACGTTGAATTTGAGCTGGGGAGTCATGAAGGAGGTAAATACCAACCAGGTTATTTAAAAAGCTGCTTTAATCAGCCTGATTAATCAGCACCTTTGACGAGCCACACACAGTCAGCAGAGTTGGCTGGTAGTCCCGATAGGCCGGAGGAGTCACGTGGCAGAGAGAAAGTCAGGGTATTATATAGCCGGGTCTTGGGGTGGGACTAGAATGCCGGTCCTCTCACAAAATCTGTAGTCTCGTGATGCCTGGAGTCTGCCTCGCGATGCCTGGGGTCTCGCGGTATTTCCACTCTGGCTTCCAGGGTTCTGCCTCCTGTCCCTGCTGCAGGGTTATGTGGGGGGGGGACCCGACCTATCATCCCGGCCTTTTGGTGATAATGGGCAAAGACTGAGTCCACAACTACTTCCTGCTGTCAGAGGCCATCATAGGGGGCCCTTTGGCCAGGAGAGGTCGAGTCCCTCAGAAGTGGACAAGTGGGAGTATGGCTGCAGCGGGAGTCAGAGGTTACCCTGGACAGCTTCATAATGGATGTTCGAATAAACTTTAACAGATGAGGAGCTATTAAAAGAAAAGGCAAATCATGACAGTGGGTCCCGGGCAAGGAAGGAGCCCATCAGCTACTGGTTCTTGCCTGGAAGGGAAGGAGCCCAGCAGCTACTGGCCCTTGGAACCCTTTCAGATGAGGTAGATTGTCAATATTGTGTTTTTAGATTCTTGCTTAACCTGGTCAGAGTTTAAATGCAAGAGCCACTTGAAGAGGCAATATGGGTCAGTCTGGTTAAATGGAGAACATGCTATTGGGTCAGGCGCATCAGTAACAGATTTTAGAGAGTTTAATACTTATGGCTATCTGGCATCCAGAGAGGGAGAGCACCCACCGTACTATGTAAACAAGTTGACCTAATGAAATAAAAGCATTAAAAGAGAATTATGCTGAGAAAAATAGAGCTTAGTGGGCCTCAACACTATACAAGAGAATTTGTCATGAGGCTGTTGTAACGGAGCCCTTTTTAACTGAGTAAGGTCATGCCAGTTGGGGTCCCCCAGCAGTTGGCTGCAGTAGGTGTGGTGAGGATCACTGTGAAAGGCCCTGTCCACCGTGGTGGAGATGTTTTGGTTGAAGCGACTTGAGGAGGACTTGATCCCCTGGCTTAAGGGCCTTGACTGCAGGGTGTGGAGCTGCTTCTTCAGTCCCAGGTTGGGGAAGATATCGGTCAGCATGTTCCCTAAGGAGGTGCCTTTCCTGATGACTGCAGTCAATATGGGATGTGGAGCTTCCAAGAAATGCCAAGGGCTTGTGCCACCTGTTGAGTAACCTTAGGAATAAAAGCTGGTACATTATCAGACTGTAAGAAATTGGGGAGTTCAAACTGAGGGATGATGTCCAAGCATAGGACATTGGCCACCATGCTGGCTGTCTCATCCTTTGAGGGAAAAGTCTCTACCCAACCTGTTAGGGTATCTACCATGGTAAGAAGATATTTTCGTTTTTTGTGTGAGAAGGCATATGGGTGAAGTCAATTTGCCAGTCCTGTCCTTGGGGAGAAACAGCAGTGCAAGTAGAACAGGAGGCACTGACTTTACTAATCAGCTGTTGCAGGAGGGGAGAATAAAACAAGGGGTTTAGGCTGGGCGTGGTGGCGCACGCTTGTAGTGGTGTCCCCACGCTTGGGAGGCAGAGACAGGAGGATCACACAGGTTCGAAGCCAGTCTCAGTGGCTTAGGAGACCCTGTTTCCAAATAAAAATATAAAAATAGGCCTGGGAGTGTAGCCCGGAGGTAGAAGGGTTTTCAGGAACCCCCATACCACCAAAAACAAAACAAAACAAAAAAAAACAAACAAGGGGTTTAGAAAATGTTTAAGTGCCGTAGGTCCCATGTGTAGGAAATTATGTATTAGGCTAATGACCACTTTGGCCTGAGCCTCAGGCAGAACAATTTTGTCCTGTAAAAGAGGGCCTATAGTGCATGGGCGATTGGTTTACCTGCTACCTTAAGAATTACCCTGGCCTGGCAAGGATGATTAAGGTTGAGAAGTCCGGCAGCTGTCAGTCTTTGGCCAGGCTGAGAAGGGCCAGCGGCGGGGCCTGGTCTGGAAGGGTGGGCCCCTGTGTTGAGGCACCTGGGACTCACTGCTTTTCCAAGGGCACGGTTCCAGTGGCCTTCTGGCTGCATGTCAGGCATGGTCTCATTGGTGGGCGTGGCTTTGCTGTGCTTGGGGCAGGCTCCTTGCTGTAGTTGTCGTGGCTGTCCTCCACCTCTAGGTGGCACTCCAGAGCGCTGAGCCTCCACTGCCAGCCTCAGGGCAGCTACCAGGGCTCGAGTTTGCAAATCTGCCCTTTGGTGAAGTTGGAATATAAGTTCTACCTCTGCCTGTTCCTTTTGGGAATTAAAGACTTTAAATGCCATGTTCACCAAATCTCGGCTAGGGGTCTGAGGCCATCCTCAGCCTTTCTTAAATTTTTGAATATCAAGGGCCAATTGCTCAATGAAATGGTTTGCCGACCCCACAGATCCTGCCTCAGTAGATGGATCTGAGCGGGTATAGAGGGTAAAAGTCTCCTGAAGCCAATTAAGAAAAATAGCTGGGTTTTCATCTGGATCTTGGGCGATTTCCTTAAGTTTATCATAATTAACTGCCTTATAGGAAGCAGCCCGCATGCCATCAAGAAGGCATAGTATCATACAGTCTCTCATTTTTAAGCCCTCATCCCCACCATCTGGGGTTGGCTGATACTTTCAGTGGGGATCTTTAGAACGTACTGCGGCCACTCCCATAGATAGTTAAATGAGCCTGGTCGGCTCATTCTTGGGCGGCCTTTACAAAACGATCCCGTTCACCCGGAGTTAAGGCAGAAGTTAAAATGACATTAGGATTCCTCCAGGATCCAATAAGCTTGGCGGCAATGGGGCCCAAGCAACTGTTGGCTGCGTGTTGCCTAGTGAAACGGGGGTTTCTTGAGAGAAAACCCGGCGAGTTCTTGTCTACAGTGAGCGAAGAATGACACCCGCAGACCTCAGGAAGGAGAGTAAAAGGTTTATTGAAAGCAGCAGGGAAGGGGGCAAGGGTGGCTGAACACCCCCAAAGAGGCTGGAACTCTGGGTCCAGCAGCTGCCTTCAGGACAATACTTGAGAGTAGCCCAAGCCAATTGCCTTCAGGCGCAGGCTGCTTTCTTCCAGAGTCCACGCGATCTGCCAGAAGGGAATAGAGAAAAGTGGCCGAACACCCCATAGGGGCGGTCGGAACTCCGGGGTCCAGTAGCTGCCTTCAGGGTCACTACCCGAGTGTCTCCCGAGCCAAGTGCCCATCAGTTGCAAACTACTTTCTCCCAGAGTCTACGCGATCTGCCAGAAAAGAGGTACAGGTCACCCCTAGGGGCCTGGCCAGCCATGATGTCCAGCAGAGGCCTTCAGATCACTACTCGAGAGTCGCCCGAGCCATGTGCCCTCAGATGCACTCTGCCTTCTCTCAGGGCCAACACGACCTGACCTGCGAGAGAGAGAATAGCTCCCCAAAAGGGGAGGGGGTCCTGAGCGGGAAAATCCCCCCTTTGCCATCCGACTGGCCAACGCCTGACCGCTTGCAAGTCCGTTTTTGGTTAGGGTGACTTTTGGGATTCCAAGGAGAATTTGCATAGGGTATTTGCAAGTCCTTTGAAGGGTCTCCTTTCATTCAGTAGGAGTGTCCGACTTGCTCTGTGCTGGCTCCTGGGTTTGTTGATTAGTAAACAGATGGCTTTGTGAAGCTCTGGCCTTCTTATCTCTGAGCCTTTGGAGTTTCAGGCGTTTGTCGCCCCTCAGGAAACTCAGGAAATTAACTTTTTTCTACCAAGTCCTTTTCCCTATCTGCCTATTTCCTTTCTATTTCCTCACTAGTGAGCGGCGGCAGCGGGGCCTGAGTGGCTGGTGGGTGCATGCCGCCCAGTGAGCCCGGCGCAGACTTGGGGCACACCCAGTCTAAAAAGACGTCTGGTCAGTCCATTTGAGGGCCAGGTCAGAGAGGAGAGATACAGAACAGAGAGAGAGAGAGAGAGAGAGAGAGAGAGAGAGAGAGAGAGAGAGAGAGAGAGAAATACAAAAGTCCTCCTGGTTTTCATGCACCAAATGTAACATTGAAATGGAGTTGGAGGGTTGCGAAGGAGGCAATCACCAGCCAAGTTATTGTGTGAGACCAGGCGTCTTTAATTAAGCAGCACCTTCGGGCGAGGCCTGCTGACCATGGGGAAGGGAGCCGATGACCAAGCAGCAGAGCCCTGCGGTCAGCAGAGTCGGTCAGTACTCATAGTCGGTGGCAGAGTCGCGTGGTCAGCGAGGACCTGATGGTATTTATATAGCTGGACCCTGGGGCGGGGCTAGCTGGTCTTCTTGCGCGGTGTGTGTAATCTCGCAACATCTCCGTCCACTCTGGCTTCTGGGGTTCCGTCTCCTGTCCCCACTGAGGGGTCCTGTGGGGGAAGGGAAGGGTCTGACCTATCAGCCGGCTCCTCCAAAATTCTTGAAGATGGAGGGGCAGGCCTTTTCTTACCTGCCTCCTACCCAGCACTTGAGGCCCCTCTCCTTTCCTGCTGGCCACTCAAGAGTCTCATTCAATTTTCAGTTCCATCTGAGCTGGAGTCTGGCTTCTGTCACCTCTAAAGTCACTTTCCTTAAGGTTACAATTTACATCTTAGCCTGTAAGGGTTGGAAGCCAATGCCCAGTAACATAGTGAGACCCTGTTTCAAAGTAAAAAAAAAAATGTCTGGGGGTATAGCTTGGAGGTAAATGTCCCTGGGTTCAATACCTAGTATCAAAAACAAAACAAAACAAAAGTAAAAAATAATATAGGGCCGGGTGTGGTGGCGCACGCTTGTAATCCCCACACTTGGGAGGAGGAGACAGGAAGATTGTGCAGGTTCAAAGCCGGCTGCACTGGCTTAAGAGACCCTGTTTCCAAATATAAAAAAGTATAAAATAGGTCTGGGAGTGTAGCCTGGAGGTAGAAGGGCTTCCAGGAACCCCAGTACCACAAATTAATAATAATAATAATAATAATAATAATAATAATAATATAGGGCTGGGGTATATCAAAGAGGTACAAAGCCCCTGGGTTCAATCCCCAGTATCACACACAATGCACAAAAATCGCATGCTAATTGACAGATGTAACATTAATTGTCCTTTTTGTATATTTCTCTCTACTCCTTCCTTAAACTTTTCCCTTTTCTTTGTGTGTGTGCGTGTGTACTGGGGATTGAACCCAGGGGCAATCTACCTCTGAGTTACATACACTCCTAGCCCGTTTTTTATTTTGAAATGGACTTGCTAGGTAGCTGAGAATCTCACCACTCGCTGAGGCTGGCATCAAATCTATGATCCTGTCTCAGTCTCCCAACTGCTGAGATTAATGGTGAGTGCCACCATGGTGGGCCCTTCTGTCCTCTCCTTGACATTCTCAAACATATATCCTGTGGAGCACTGAGCTTGCCAATCCCTTGCTTAAATCCCTTCAAATGCTCCCACATTCCAACAATCAGATCACCTTACTCCAGTGCCAATCCAAGCTGCACACGTATCGTTTGCTCTCTGTAGTATTCATCTTTTGATATTGTACTACAGCACACTGGTTCTTCATTTGTGTGGTACTGGGGTTTGAACCTGGAGGCATTCTACTTCCGAACTACATCCCCAGTATTATTTTTTTATTTATTTTTTTAAAACAGTGTCTTGCTAAATTGACAAGAGTTTCACTACTTGCTGAGGCTGGCCTGGAACCCCGGTCCTCCTGTCTCAGCCTCCCAAGTACTGGATTACAGGTGTGCGCCACCACGCCTGGCTTTGGGTTCCTCTATCCTGTTGCTGTTCCCGCTTTTAGGCAAGATTCCATCTCCATCTCCTCACTTTACTAGACATTTTGATGATCTAACTACAGGAACACATCACACACACACACACACACACACACACACACACACACACACACACACTAGCTATGAAGTTCTTTAAAGAAGCTCCCATTTACTAGGCCCATTGATTTTATTTACCAAACTTCATTTTACACTTTAAAAACACACAGCTTCAGACTTTTTTTTTCTTGTAGTACCATGGACTAAACACAGGGGTATTTTATCTCTGAGCCACACACCAACTTTTTGTTTGTTTGGAAACAAGGTCTTGTGAGGTTGTTGAGAGTCTCTCCTCGAACCTGTGATCCTCCTGTCTCAGACTCCTAAGTCCTGGAAATATAAGCATGGCCACCATGCCTGGCTTCAGACTATGCCTTCTTCAAAGTTACTGTTTTTTTAACCGATCCAAGTTTTAGTGCTCTATGTCAAGCCAGGTAATGTAGAAGATAATTAAAATAAAGATAGAACATAATAAAATAGTGTATTTTCCCTCTCCATTCGTCTAACAGGATGGCAGGCATCAGAAAACCTACAAATATAAAAGTGAAATTTCAACCGGGCATGGTAGCACACGCTTGTAATCCCAGCATTTGGGAGGCTGAGACAGAAGGATCTCCGTTCACGGACAGCCTCAGCTACTTAGCGAGGCCCTTTGCAACTCAGTAAGACCCTATTTCAAAATAAAGAACAAAAAAATAGGGCTGGGGGTGTAGTTCAGAGGTAAAATGCCCATCCCCAATACCATTCCCAGTAACACACACACACACACACACACAATCTTCTGAAAAGATATATAAAAATCAACAAGCTGGGCATGGTGGCGCACACTTGTAATCCCCGCGTTTGGGAGGCAGAGACAGGAGGATCACGCAGGTTCGAAACCAGCCTCTCTGGCTTAAGAGACCCTGTCTGGGAGTGTAGCCCAGAGTTAGAAGGGCTTCCAGGAACCTCAGAACCACCAAAAAAAAAAAAAATCAACAAAATTTAGTCATTGCCTGGCATGGTGGCACACACCTATAATCCCAGTAGTTGGGAGGTTGAGATAGAAGAATCACACATTTGAGACCAGTATATGGCAAATAAAAAGGGCTGAGGGTATATAGCTCAGACATAGATTGTTCTGGGGTTCAATTCTCAGCACCTCCCTCCCCACAATTAGTCATTAAGGAGCCTATATTCATACCTTGTCAGGGCACTAAATAAAAACTTCTTAGCCTGGTATGGTGGCACATACCTGTAATCCCAGGATTTGGAAGCCCGAGACAGGAGAGACAGGAGGATTAAAGGTTCAAGGCCAGTGCTCTGTAAATCCTGTTTCAAAATTAAAAGGAATGGTGTACCTTAGAAGTAGAACACCTCTGGATTCAATCCTGTTTCTCTCTCTCTCTCTCTCTCTCTCTCTCTCTCTCTCTCTCTCACACACACACACACTTTCTAGGATAAAGCTTTCTCTTTTCCTTTCTTTTTTTTTTTTTTTTTTTTTTTGGTGGTACTGGGTTTCCTGGAAGCCCTTCTACCTCTCCGGGCTACACTCCCAGACCTATTTTTACATTTTTATTTGGAAACAGGGTGTCCTAAACCAGTGCGTGTGACTGGGTTCGAACCTGTGCGATCCTCCTGTCTCTGCCACCCAAGCGTGGGGATTACAAGAGTGCACCACCACGCCTGGCTAAAAGCTTTCTTATAAGAACAAGTGATACTTACTCTAGTACTAAGTAGGTGTGCAGCTTGTGGGTCTCATTTAATCTTTTAGCCCCAATTGTACTTTCTTAAACATTCAAGCCGGTGTTGTGGTGCATACTTTAATCCCAGCACTTGGGAGGCTGAGACAGGATGATCTCGGGTTTCCAGCCAGACTCAGCTACTTAGTGAGGCCTCTGCAACTCAGTGAGACCCTGTTTCAAAATAAAGAATAAAAACTAGGACACGCTGGGCGTGGTGGCGCAAACTTGCAATCCCGGCATTTGTGAGGCTGAGACAGGAGGATCACAGTTCGCAGACAGTCTCAGCTACTTAGTGAGGTACTTTGCAACTCAGTGAGTCCCTGTTTCAAAATAATGAATAAAAAATAGGGCTTGGGGTGTAGCTTGGAGGTAGAATGCCCTGGGTTCCATCCCAGGACTGCAAAACAAAACAAAACAAAACAAAACAAACAAAAACAAAATAAAACATTCAAGCCTGATGTAGTGGTGTACACTTTTACATTTTTATTTGGAAACAGGGTGTCCTAAACCAGTGCGTGTGACTGGGTTCAAACCTGTGCGATCCTCCTGTCTCTGCCACCCAAGCGTGGGGATTACAAGAGTGCACCACTCTTGTGAGACAGGGGGATCACAGGTTCACAGCCAACCTTAGCTACTTAGTGAGACCCTTCGCAACCTAGTGAGACCCTGTTTCAAAATAAATAATACAAATAGGAAATAGGAGCTGGGGGTGTAGCTTGGAGGAAAAATGCTCCTGGGTTTAAGCCCAGTACCACAAAACAAACAAGCAAACAAACAATCAAACAATATACCCTTCGCAACCTAGTGAGACCCTGTTTCAAAATAAATAATACAAATAGGAAATAGGAGCTGGGGGTGTAGCTTGGAGGAAAAATGCTCCTGGGTTTAAGCCCAGTACCACAAAACAAACAAGCAAACAAACAATCAAACAAATAAATAAGAGATTCAGCTGCACCTGGTGTCACACACCTTTAATCCCAGTATTTGAAAGGATGAGACAGGAGGATCACAGGTTCATGACCAGCCTCAGCAACTTAGTGAGACCCTCTTTAAAAATAAATAATAACAAAAACTTGATGAATAAAATCCAAAACAGAGAGAAAAACAGGCATCACTACTAAAACTCTGTGTGTGTGTGTGTGTGTGTGTGTGTGTGTGCATGTGTGCGTGTGTGTGTTGGGGATTGAACCCAGAGACATTCTACTTTTGAGCTACATCTCCAGTCAGATTTTTTCTTTTAAAAACAGGGTCTTTCAGGGTGTGGTGGCGCACGCTTGTAATCCCTGCAATGCGAGGCGGAGATAGGAGGATTGTGCAGGTTTGAAGCCAGCCGTGCTGGCTTAGGAGACCCTGTTTCCAAATAAAAATATAAACAATAGGTGTCTGGGAGTGTAGCCTGGAGGTAGAAGGGTTTCCAGGAACCCCAGTGTCACCAATAAATACATAAATAAATATTACAAAAATGAAATAGGGCTGGGATTATAATTTGGAGGTAGTATGCTCTTGGCTTCAATCCCCAGTGCCAAAAAAACCAAAAAACAAAAAACAAAAAACAAAGGGTGGTAGTTAGGTGTGATGACTCACACTTGTAATCCCAGTATTTGAGGCTGAGACAGGAGGATCAAAGGTTTGCAGTCTCAGCAACTTAGTGAGATTCTGTTTTAAAAAAATAAGTCCTTGGGTTCAGTCCCCAGTAAACACACACACACACACACACACACACACACACACACACACACACACGGAAGGGTGGTGCTGGGAGTAGTGGTAGTATACACCTTGTAATTCCAGTAACTTGTAAGGCTGAGACAGGATGATGGCAAGTTCTAGGCTGGCCTTAGCAATTTGGCAAGGCCTTCAGCATTTGAGAGCATTTAAAATATTTTTTAGGTACTGAGGATGGAACTCAGGGGCATTCTACCTCTGAGCTACACCTCCAGCCCTATTTTTATTCTTTATTTTGAGAAAGGGTCTTATTGAATTGCAAAGGACCTAAGTAGCTGAGGCTGTCCATGAACCACGATCCTCCTGTTTCAGGCTCCCAAATGCTGGGGTTACAAGTGTGCGCCACCATGCCTGGCTTTTATTTATTTTTGAGGTACTAGGGATGGAACCCAGGGACATTCTACCTCTGAGCTACACCCCAGACCTATTTTATAGTCTATTTTTATTTTTATTTTTTGTGGTACTGGGGGTGGAACCCAGGGGCTTTTCTACCTCTGGGCTATACTCCCAGACCTATTTTTTAATATTTTATTTAAAAACAGGGTCTCACTAAGTTGCTGAGAACGTAAGTAGCTGAGGATGGCTTTGAAACTGTGCAATCCTCCTGTCTCTGCCTCCCAAGTGCTGGGATTACAAGCATGAGCCACCACGCCCCACTTTTTTTTTTTTTTTTTAAGCAGGGTCTCACTGAGTTGCAAAAGGCCTCAGTAAGTAGCTGAGGCTGTTTGCAAACGGAGATCCTCCTGTATCAGCCTTCCAAATGCGGGATTACAAGCAAACGCCACCACGCTTGGCAGCATTTAAAATACATAAACAAATAAATGCCGAGAGTATAGCTCAGATGTAGGATGGCACTAGGTCCAATCCTCAGTAAACACAGACACACACAGACACACTTAGCAAGAGCATTTCAAAACTTAAAAAAAGGGCTCTGTGTGGTGGTGATGGTGGTGAGGTATGGCTTAAAGAATGCCTTGGCTCAATCCCTAGTACCAAAAACAAAACAGTAAAAGGTGGCTGGGTAATCCTCGTATTTGGGAGGGTGAGAATGAAGGATTCATTCTTGGGTTCAAGGTCAGTAGAACCTGTCTCAAAATAAAAAACAAAAAGGGTTAGGGAGCCAGGTGCTGGCACACCTTTGTAATCCCAGTACTTGAGAGGCTGAGACGGGCAGATCCAAGTTTGTAGCTAGTCTCAGTAGTTTAGCCAGGCCGTCCACAACTGAGAACCTGTTTCAAAATAAAGAAGTAAGAGCCAGGCATGGTGGCGCACGCTTGTAATCCCAGCATTTGGGAGGCTGAGACCGGAGGATCACAGTTCACAGACAGCCTCAGCTATTTAGTGAGGCCCTCTGAAACTTAGTGAGACGCTGTTTCAAAATAAAGAATAAAAAATAGGGTAGGAGGTGTGGCTTGGAGGTTGAATGCCCCTGGGTTCCATCCTCAGACCCTCAAAATAAAATAAAATAAAATAGGGCTGGGGAAGGGGAGTAAAATGCTCCTAGGTTTAACCCTCAGTACAAAAAAAACAAAAACAAAAACAAAAAACAACAACAAAAAAACCCCACAAAACAAAGCAAGCAGAAGCCAGGCGTGGTGTTGCATGCTTGTAATCCCAGCATTTGGGAGGCTGAGACAGGGAGATCACGGTTCCCAGACAGCCTCAGCTACTACTTAGTGAGGCCCTTTGCAACTCAGTGAGACCCTGTTTCAAAATAAAGAATAAAAAAATAGGGCCAGAAACGTAGCTTGGAGGTAGAATATCCCTGGGTTCCATTCCCAGTATGGAAGGAAAAAAAAAAAAAAAAGTGCTAGGAATGTAGCTCAGTAGAGTGCTGAGTACAATACCTAGTATCTCTCTCTCTCTCATAGGGCTTCTATGACCACTTAGTTAATGAATACATAAACTGCAATTTTCAGTGACCTATCACACCAGCTTTGCATTCAATTATTTCTCAAAGAGGGCCAACAGAACAAGGTGCGTATTTAGAAAACAAAATATAAATAACATTAGTGTAATAAAATATGCCTATGGCAAAAATGACCTAGGAATTAAATAAACTTTAGTTTTAGGATGAGTACTCAAACAGCAAAAGGTGCAAGCAAGTTCTTTGGGGAATGCTGAGCACTGAATCCAGAGCCTCAAGCATGTTATACACGGGCTCTACTCTTGAGCTATATACCCAGGCCCAAGGAGGGCTTTTATAGTGCATAAATTACTAGCAATTACATCAAGTGGGCAATCTGATGAGTTGTATATTTTATTCTTAAATTCTGTATCAATAGTTCTAAAGCAAGGCGTGGTGGCGCATGCTTGTAATCCCAGCATTCGGGAGGCTGAGACTGGAGGACTGCAGTTCGTGGATAGCCTCAGCTACTTAGTGAGGCCCTCCACAACTTAGTGAGACCTTGTTTCAAAATAACAAAATAAAAAAATAGGTCAGGGGTGTAGATCAGAGGTCAAATGCCCCTGGGTTCCATCCCCAGACCTGCAAAACAAACAAACAAACAAACAAACAAACAAACAAAAAGTTCTAAAGTTGTTGATCACCTCAACATTAAAATGTACCAACCATAGCCAGGCATGGTGGCACACACTTGTAATCCCTGAGCTTGGGAGGCTGAGACAGGAGGATGGCACGGGTTCGAAGCCAGCCTCAGCTACTGAGTGAGGCTCTCAGCAACTTAGTGAGACCCTGTTCCCAAATAAAGTATAAAATAGGTCTGGGAGTATAGCCCGGAGGTAGAAAAGCCCCTGGGTTCTACCCCCAGTACCACACACATACACACACACACACATACACACACAAAACAAAATAAAATGTACTAACCAGGTAGTCTATGCAACAAAAAGTGGTGCATTTGACAACCACATTATTTCTCTGGTTAGGTTTACTTTTTAAATAAAAATGTGATAAATCTGCTTGTTAATCATGAAATCCATTTGGCAAAAATTGGCCTGACTTACCTGTAATTCATGAAATAAACTACAGCTGCCTAAAATTATTAGGAATCAAAATACTCAACATTATCAGGAGAGGAGCTATACTTTTCTCTAATATGGGTATAATGGCGTATACCTCTAATCCCAGTACTTGGGGTGCTGAGACAGGAGGATCTCAGATTCAAGGCCAGCATGTGGTAATTTAGTGATACTGTTTCAAAATAAAAAATAAAAAAATTAGGCTGGAGTGTAGCTCAAAGGTAGAAAGCCACTGGGTTCAATTCCTAGTACCACAAAAATAAAAACTTAAAGCTCAGCATCTCATCTATTTGAATTTACTGTCATGTATATTTTGAAAAAAAAAAAAAAAGTTTAAAAACTAGATGCTGCCGGGCGTGGTGGCGCACGCTTGTAATCCCTGCGCTTTGGAGGCTGAGACAGGAGGATTGCGCAGGTTCAAAGCCAGCCTCAGCTACTTGGTGAGGCTCTCAACAACTTAGTGAGACCTTGTTTCCAAATAGAGTATAAAATGGGTCTGGAAGTATAGCCCGGAGGTAGAAAGCCCCTGGGTTCCACCCCAGTACAACCAAAAAACACAAAACAAAAAAATAAAAACACACACACACACAACAACAACAACAAAAAAAACTAGACGCTGGCCCGACATGTAATCTGTAATAGCAGTACTTAGGAAGCTGAGGCAGGAGGATCACAGGTTTTTTTTTTTTTTTTTTTTTTTTTTTAAAGCTGGGCATCGGGAGGCTGAGACAGGAGGATCTCAGTTCTCAGATAGCCTCAGCTACTTAGTGAGGCCCTTTGTAACTTAGTGAGACCTTGTTTCAAAATAAAGAATAAAAAAATAGTGCTGGGGGTGTAGCTCAGAAGTAGAAGGCTCTTGGGTTCCATTCCCAGTGCAAAAACAAAACAACAGAAAACTGACCTGGGGTATATAGTTAGGAGGTAGAATGCATGCACCTGGGCTCAATTTCTAGTAACACACACACACACACACACACACACACACACACACACACACACACACACACCCCAAAGTTAGAATAAGAGACAATTTGAATAAGAAAATGTTACAATGTCATATTAGTATATCAAAAAATGAAGAGGAACTTAAAAACTTTTTTTTTTGATTTGTTTTTGGGTTCTAGGGCGTTAACAGAGGGCCTTGTATATGAAACATTCTACCACTGAGCTACATTCATAGCCCTGAAAGCTTCTATTCCAAATATATCTTTTTTCCAATACAAGTCAATAAAACATGATTACTACAGATTAAGATTAATCTATAGTAATTAATCGTAAGTAGATTATGGATAAACTCCATCAATTCCTGACATACTAAAAAAGTTTGATTTTGCATATTTGACTGTCAAGACCTAAATGTTAAGTGTTAAGACAAAAAACAACAAAAAATCCCACAAAACTTTCCTTTTCCCCTCAGTGCTGGGAAATCAAACCCAGACCCTCAAGCATGCTAAGCAACTGCACTATCACCGAACTACATCACTAACCTTTAAAAAAATTCACCTGAGAGATCTTCAACTTTCTGAAAACTTCAGCTATACATGTAAGAGTCAAGTCATATTCATTATATCGATATTCATCTTACACTAATAAGATATCAGAGCTTAGACTATACCGAAAATTCCCAAACTTACAATCCCTAAAATTCACCTAAAGCAGGAAGCAGCAATTCATCTGTGTCCCACTGAGGTAATAGAAGGCGTGCTACTGTGCACTCTACTTCCTAAAGCTTACTTTAAGTAGAATTCCCAAGTACTTATGTTCCGTGGATCTTGTAGGAACTGGTTTATTCTCAATAGAGACCTACCATAATACCTGATGTTCAATTAAGAGTAGTGAGACACAACTGTGTCAATTTCAGATTTAAATCCCTATTCTGACCTTGATTAAAAAATAACTAAACCCTCTGAGCTCGTCTTCATCATCTACAAAATGGGGGATAAAATATTTAATTAGTAGAGTTTATGTGAGAATTAATGACGGCATCAACCATCATCACAGTAATTGAAATTATTTTTCTTCACTCACATTTTTATTCTTTAGAACTTTCTAGACTAGACTTTATATTTTTCTCTAACTGCTATCTTATTCTTATTGCTATATTATTATTGTCTTCATAAACTACCTGGAATTCACTGCTGATATAAACAAACTTCACAGAGGAAAAGCCCATTCTAGTTATGTCCAAAAGTTCACAGTAAAAGGGAAGGGAACATGCAATTATGAGGGAAAAAGTGAAAACATTTCCTTCAAGAAAGCATCATGAAAGAATTCCACATAGGAAATAGATCCTGAAAAGTTATTTTCATAGTGGTTTAATAGGTATTCACAAAAAGGTATTTTGTGGCATTCATTGTTCCTCACATATTGAATACCTTCATTTGCTTGCCAGATTCATAAAACTTAGCATTTTAGAGGTCATTTTTTCAAAGTGATTTAAAAGTAGGTACACATTAAAAAAATAAACGTGAAACAGACCTCATGCACTGTAAATTTGAGACATTCCTATTATTGAGTGTTGACTACGCAAATCTAAGGTTAAATACCCTCCCCTTCCAATTTAATAGAAGTATTTGTAGTAACTAATGTATAAATGATAAGTGCCCCCAAATACGTATGATAAAACTTTAGAATAGAAAATGAATAAATATCCCAACTAGTAAAATTACTCTTTCAGCATTAAAAAATAATCTGTGAAAAGTGTGTGTAACTATGAAGTGTCATTCATATTAATTCTATTTCTAAAATAACATGACATCACTTTAAGAGAAATGCTGTTTTTCCAAAATAGCAGAATTGTTACCTTCCCCAGGTTTAAAAAATAAATATTATCATCATGACATCACTAGAAAGAAATTGAAGCATACAAGGAATAAACTATAGTTTCTTTTTATATCAAAATGTACTCTTGAAAATGTGTTTGGCACAGTGCTAAATCATATAGTTAATACTAAATATTGCAGGATACAATAAAACCCTGGAGTTAATTGTTTACACCCTCTTATGGGAATGAAAATAATAGATACCAATTATTCAGAAGTCAGCCTATACAAACTGTATAAACAATATTTTATGTTTTGCTTTGAAAACCAGTGATATAATAAATTTTACATAAAAGACTGCAAAATAATATAAATGGATTTAAACAGATCTTTACAATAAGAAATTCAAATGGAAACAGACAAGTAACAAAGAGAAGTAAAAAAATTTATTGCAGTATTCGCTCCTCCAGATTGCCTGGGGGATCCCTTTTCTTGTATTGTTTTCAGGGTGACCTAATACAACAAAATCTACATTTACAAAAACTCCTTCTGCAGATAGGTCATAGATACTGCATGCTTTTTTTTTTTCAACAGAATAAATTATATATCCAGGAGATTCTGCCATTTTACAGCCTGGAAAAAACAATGCTTCCCTGGAAACTGGGCTAAGCTAAAGAAAGCCATCCGCTGCTAGGTTAAACTCCAAGAACACTTTATTAAGAACATTAACAGACTAATTTCCAACATTCACTTGTTTATTTTTTTAAACAGAAAGTTTTTTCCAAGATATAAACAATTTTTGTTAAACTATAATACAGTGGGAGTAAAAATGAACTGAGAATCTGTTTCTGCTGCACAACAGCGAAGGGAGCTCCCACAAAAATGTTTGCCCAACATTTCCTTCTTTTGTTCCTGCATCCCAGGTTCCACTCTTACTCTTCAAAAAATTGATTTTTTTTTTTTTTGCCAGAATGTTGATATTTCAAGTTTTTCTGCCTTTTAAAAAAATTCCTGTAAATTTGGCTGCATGTACAAATTCATTAGCTGGAAGTTCCATCCTTGGCGGCATACAGGGATCGTAAAGTCTGAACAACTTTATTAGTCAGCTTATTAGCACTCGTTAGAGCAATTTTTTTGTAAATAATGTCTGACTCTTTAATAGTGTCTACCCAAGGCACCAGTTTGCGGCCGTCACGGCGCTTAGCCTCAGTCCAGGAGCCACTGTAGGAGCCTGCCATCCACTGAACACTGAAGCCACTGCTGGTTTTCTGTACTACTCTTGCAATTTGTGGTCGATCTTTGTACTTTGGACAGCAAATAGCGATGACATCCATGACGTCAACACTTTCATTCATCTGTGCTGCCAACTCCGTAGAGTCTGAATTTCGTTTTGACCTTCTCAATGACTAAAACATTGGGAGGGGGGAAAAAAGACCAAGTGTTACACAAAAGAATTTTAGTGAAATTATTGTTTTTATTGCTTTTAATCCCTTGACGCCGGGAGTTGGGATTTCCCAGCACACTTCCATTGCCGGCAATGAGACGCACCGTGACCGCCAGCGCCAAGGGGTTAACATATACTTGTAAAACCATATAACTCTTAATTTGTACCCGTGTCTTTACTCTTGATATAAAATTATATATACATATGAACCATAAAGCTACATAAAACTTAGCAACAATAAAAAGGATAACACACATTAATACAATCCAAAGAAAAATTAATAACCCTTTATACTGGATATATCTCATTTCTTTTTTTTTTATTATATTTTATGTTAAACTTTCTACAAAAGGATGTATAAATGGTTAGGTAGAGAATCTCTATCTACAAAATGTTTTCTTTTATAAGTATTACATTACTTGGTGTACATTTAATAGACTGACATATATAAGCACATAAAAATCATTTTACGTAATACGCTGCGAAATACGTTGACTCCTCCTCCGCCTCACCCCTGAAGTGCCTCCTCCTCTATCCTCCCCATCACTTTCATCATCTTCTGTCTCTGCTGTATTATTTTTAGGGCTGCCTCCTCCAAGCAGCGAGGTAATTGCTTTATTCCGAGCATTTGTGCTAGCTGACACCTCTCCTTCTTCCTCTTCTTCATCAGGGTCTAGGTGTTCCATGAGAAGTTTGAACTATCAAAAACAGATATTAATTCAGAGTTTTAAGTAAATATTTCAAACAAGATAGTCAAATTTCTAAATATTTCCTAGGGCAGCAGTGGGTGAAAGAGACTACAGCACTGTCCAAATTAAGGGTTGGTAAACAGGGCCAGATAGTAAATATTTTTGTGTTTGTAGGCCATATGATCTCTGTCACAATTATACAACCCTGCAACTGTTGCATAAAAGCAGTTATAGACTGAGCATGGCTGTTTTTTTAAAAAAAGCAGGCAATGAACTGGATTTGGCCCATTAAGTCTCATTACCCAGGTGACAATAGGTACTGTTAGACACCGTTCAGTTCTCTGCCCTCTTTGTTTTTTGATAAGAAAGTACAAGAGGAAGCAAAGGATGGTGAAAAACTTTAAATGAGAACTAAAAGATTTTTATTTTTTGTGGTAATGGGGATTGAACCCAGAGGCATTCTACCTCCAAGTCATATCCCAAACCTTATTTTTTCTGGTACTAGAGGTAGAACCCAGGAGCACTCTACCTCTGAGCCACATCTTCATTTCTATTTTATTCTTTTATTTTGAAACAGGGTGTCACTAAGTTGCTGAGGCTGGCCATGAATCTGAGATCCTCTTGTCTCAGCCTCCCAAGTAGTGGGATTACACGTGTACAACAGCCAGCTTTATTTTTTATTCAAAACAAAACAAACTCTCCCCTAAGTTGCTGAGGCTGTTCTTAAACCTGTAAGAACAGCCTCTCAAGTACTGGGATTACAAGTGTGCTCTGCCACATGTGGCGAGAAATGAGATTTTTAAAAATTCAGAGTATAAAGACAGGAGGATCTCAGGTTCATGGCCAGCCTCAGATACTTAGTGAAACCCTGTTTAAAGACTAAAAATATTTTAAAATTCTAATCAACATAATAATTTTAAATGTACAGTTCATTGGTATCAAGTACATTCATAATGTGTGACCATCATCACTATCCATTTCCAGAACCCTTTTATCATTGTTTTTTTTTATTGGTGCATTGTACTCATACATCGTAATGGGATGCAAGAAATACATGCACACATCACCCAATTAGCCCTTACCCAGTCCCCATCCTGGTCCCTCCCCTGTCATGTTTGGCTTAGTGATTCCATTTATCATTCTAAACAGAAGCCCTGTACTCACTGAACAGTCTACCTTATCTGTCCTGCCTCTTGGCCCCTGGCAACCTTAATTTTATTTTTTCTTAATGAATTCAGATATACATACACAGACACACACACACACACACACAGACACACACACACGTGTGTGTTTTCCTGAGGATTCAACCCAGGGGCATTTTACTTCTGAGCAATACCCCCAGCCTTTTTTAATTTTTTTTTTTTTTTTTTTTTTTTTTGTGGTACTTGGAATAGAACCCACAGGTTTCTACATCCAGGCTACACTTCCAGGCCTATTTTTTATTTTATTTGGAAACAGGGTCTTACTAAGTTGCTGAGATCCTCACTAAGTAGCTGAGGGTGGCTTCAAACCTGCACAATCCTCCTGTCTCAGCTTCCCAAAAAATGGGATTACAAGCGTGGGTCACCATGCCTGGCTCCCAGCCTTTTTATAAATTAAAAAAAAAAAAAAATTTTTTTTTTTTTTTTAAATAGGTCTTGCTAGATTGTTGAGAGCCTAAGTTGCTGAGGCGTGTCTCACTTACTTAGGTTAATATATACATCCTTGTGTGTGATTATATATATATACACACACACACATATATATACACACACATACATATATATATGTATATATTATGCTTGCTTGTATTTCTCATGAACAAATATAAGGTTAGCCGGGTGTGGTGGCACACGCTTGTAATCCCAGCATTTGGGAGGCTGAGACCTGGAAGATCGTGGTTCACAGACAGCCTCAGCTACTTAGTGAGGCCCTCTGCAACTCAGTGAGACCCAGTTTCAAAGTAAAGAATAAAAAATAGGGCAGGGGGTGTAGCTCAGAGGTCAAATGCCCCTGGGTTCCATCCCCAGACCCGCAAAAAAAAAAAAAAAAGAATATGGTAATATTGGTTGCCAAAAAGGAGAATAGAGTGGCCAAAGGAGGTAGAGAATAGCTGTTTGTGGTTTTACTTTTATGAGATGTAAATCATGTAATACACTGATTTAAAAATACACACATACATAGTTTCTCTAATATTTCATTTTCTGGTAAAATAAAATTATTAGTGGGTTGTTGTTTTCTAAGACAAAATAATTATGATGCAGTGGGTGCAAAAGGAGAGTCAGACTTAAAAGTGTCTCATTAAAAACCACAAATGGTAGCTCATGGAGCTTACATTCAATATAAATAAAATAGCTCTCTCCCCAAAATGTACTTTTTGAAGAAGTTATCATGTGAAGGAAATTTTGCTACTTACATCTAGATACTGTTTTACTATACTCCTCTTCACATCTTCGGTGATTTTGGAATTGGCCATATCACTCCGCAGGAAGTCCAGTGTTTGTTTTGGATGAAAATGAACTCCTGTTTTTCGGTTAATCGCTTTGTCATATACTTTTGCAGATTCTGATGGAGAGTATTTCTGAATCTTACTGTTTTGGAAACACAAGATCAAAGATTCTAAAATATTTTCAGGTACTCATATTTAAATTAATTTTAGTTACATTTTACTTATTAACAAACTTATTTATATTAGTGCTGGGGATTGAATCCAGGGGCATTCTACTTCTGAGCTACACCCGCAGACCCATTTTTTAAACTTTTTTTGTGATACTGGAGATTGAACCTAGGGGCATTCTACTTCCGAGCTATACCCTCAGCCCTATTTTATTTTATTGCAGTACTGGGGATGGAATCCAGGGGCATTCTACCTCCGAGCTACACTCCCAGCCCTAGTTTCTACTCTTTGTTTTGAAACAGGGTCTCACTGATTTCGAAGGGCCTCACCAAGTAGCTGAGGCTGTCCTTGAACCATGATCCTCCTGTCTCAGCCTCCCAAATGCTGGGATTACAAGCATGCCCCACCATGCTTGGCTCCTAAGCCATCTTTTATATTCTTGATTTTAAAACAGGGTCTCACTAAGTTGCAGAGGGCCTCACTAAGTAGCTGAGGCTGGCCTCGAACCTGATACTCCTATCTCAGTCTCCAAAGTACTGGGATTAACTGTGCATCACCACATCCAGCCTATTTTATTTTTTAATCTCAAATTGGCCTCAAAAACCTATGAACTTACTGTCTCAGCCTCCCAAATACTGGAATTACAGGTGTGTGCCACTGTATCCAAAGCTTTTTACAAACTTGATTTATAATGTTTTTTTTTTTTTTTTTTTTTGGTGGTACCAGGCATGGAACCCAGGGACATTATACTGTCAAGCTACAC
Source organism: Muscardinus avellanarius (assembly GCF_963383645.1). Classification (NCBI taxonomy): domain Eukaryota; kingdom Metazoa; phylum Chordata; class Mammalia; order Rodentia; family Gliridae; genus Muscardinus; species Muscardinus avellanarius. Next base: position 32,686,719 of record NC_137786.1, on the reverse strand, counting down.
CCCCAGCCCAATTTTTTTTAGTCTTTTTTATTTTTGAAACAGGGTCTTACTGAGTTGCAAAGGGCCTAGATAAGTAGCTGAGGTTGTCCTTGAACTGTGATCTTCCTGTCTCAGCCTCCTGAATGCTGGGATTACCAGTGTGCACCATCATAAATCTTTTTTTTTTATAAAAGCCTATTTTTTATATTTTTATTTGGAAACAGTATCTCTTAAACCAGGGAGTCTGTCTTCGAACCTGCCGGATCCTCCTGTCTCTGCCTCCCAAGCGTGGGGATTAAAAAACAGGAGGATGGGACAGGTTCGAAGACAGCCTCCCTGGTTTAAGAGACACTGTTTCCAAATAAAAATATATATATAAAAAAAAAGGTGTCTGGGAGTGTAGCCCGGAGGTAGAAGGGTTTCCAGGAATCCCAGTACCACAAAAAAAACCGAAACCAATAAAATAAGTCCTTTAATTTGTAATGCATTACCAGCAAGACAGAATATTTTTTCTTCTTTTCAATATGTAAAATAATAAAACCAGGCGTGGTGGTGCACACTTGTAATCCCAGCACTTGGGAGGCTGAGATAGGAGGATCGTACAGATTCGAAGCCAGCCTCAGCTACTTAGTGAGGTTCTCAGTAACTTACTGACACCCTGTTTCCAGATAAAATATAAAATAGGTTTGGGAGTACAGCCCAGAGGTAGAAGGACCCAGGGTTCCAACCCCAGTACCACACACACACACACACACACACACAAAGTAAAAACTTAAATTGTGAGGTATTACATAGTGAAATATTATCTAACAACAAAAGGAACCAAACTCCTTTTCTGGTGCTGAGGTGGAACCCAGGGCCTTATGTTTGTTTATCTGTGTATTTATTTTGCTTTTTCTGGGACAGGATCTCAATGTTGACTGTTGCCCTGGCTGGCATCAAACTTTGATTCTCCTTAGTCTCCAAAGTAAGTCACCATGCCTGGAGATTCATGCATTTTAATTTTTTAATTTTTTTTTGTGGTATTGGGGATTGAATCCATGGACATCTGACTTAGATACACCCCCAATCCTTCTTTAAATTTTGAAACCGGGTCTTACTTAGCTTCTGAGGTTGGTCTCGAACCTGTGATCCTCCTCTCTCAGCCTCCCAAGTACTGGGATTACAGGTATGTGCCACAGTGCCCAGTTGACTCATGTATTTTTAAAAAAAGAGTATTTCTAATATTATAGTGAGCATGTAATTGCAACTGGACTTTATATTTTTTACTATTTGAACAAAGTATGTTTTTTCTTTTCCTTACTGCTTATTTTAACTCACCTATCAGAAAATCCACAGAGATTTTTCAAATGTTGTTTTAACATAAGAAGCAATAAAATACCCTGGGAGACATTTGCAAATTCAATTAAAGGAGCTGAATTTTCTGGCAAACATTTCATCACTGAATTTATATCATCTTCTGAATCTGAATCTGAATCTGAATCTACACGTTTCCGTGACTTCCGAGGCCTGGAAACTTCTTCTTCACTCTCACTTGACTCATTCTCCTTGTTAGGTGATGATTTTCTCTCTTTCCTTTTGTCCTTTACCATAGACTGAAAGAAAAAAGAAATTCTTCTGTTTGAAAAAGAATCAAAGTACCACTAACAAATACAAGCATGTTTCATTCAATAGCTTTAAAAAGCTTCCTTAAATTAACATTTTATAAACCTGACTTTCTTTCTTTCTTTTTTCTTTTTTGTGGTACTGGGGGCAGGATGGGGGTGTGTGGAACCCAGGGGCTTTTCTACCTCCAAGCTATACTCTCAGATGTATTTTATACTTTATTTGGAAACAGTCTCACTAAGTTGCTGAGAGCCTCACTCAGTAGCTGAGGCTGGCTTCTAAGCTGTGCGATCCTCCTGTCTCAGCCTCCCAAGCGCGGGGATTACAAGCGTGCGCCACCACACCCATTTATACTCCTGACTTTCTATAAACAACTGGATATGTAAGCCTTGTGGGAACATTTAGGTCCCAAGACTTAGAATTAAATCCTGGTTCTTTGTATGTTTTGAAAATGTTACATATCTATAACAGTAAGTTCTTTGATTACTAGTTTGGCAAGGCTAAGCTTTGAGCACCTTTGTAAAATGGATCTAACTGAATTATCAAGCACATAAAAATGTTCAAATTTTGAAGAATTTTACTGAGTTAAGTTTACTATGTGTCTAGTGACACATTGGGTGCTTTTATAATTCATTACATTTCCTTCTAAAAGTCACAACAGAAAAGATATAAAGTTTATAAAATTTTGGGCACATAATATACTGACATCATTATGAGGTTGGTTTGAGAAATAAGGAGATCAGTGGCTCATAACTTCCTGTTTCCTTATAAATAGACCTTCATGTACACTGTTCTGAGCTGTTGAGTTCAAGATTTATTGACTAACAAGATGCTCTAAAAATGGGATTTAAATGGATATATGAGTGGACACAAAGCAGTTAAGGTCAGTGCTAAAACAGAAAAGTAAATGAGTGGGATGGCATATCATAACAATTCATACATGTTTACAAAGTCCACCTAAATGATGTAGAAATGGAATGGTTTTAGATATTTCTGAATAGAAATAAAATGGCAATCCACTTCCTCTCCCAATTCAAGTACTGTCCAGATTTCAATAGGTTAAGAGAAATTTTATATACCCATGAAAAGAATAAAAACAAAATATAAAACAATGAAAATAGCATGCCTGCACTTTTCATTGGTATATTAAAAATAGTAATGTGTGTGACTTACCTCCTTGAATGACTGCAGTAGGTTACTACCAGAAACTGAGAGTGTAATGTCTATATGATGCATTATAAACAACGGCTCTTCCTGCGTCTGGTATGGAAAACAGGCTAGATTGTCTGCTATATACAAGAGCATAGTCACTTCTGTTTTCTGTAAATTAAAAAAAGGTACATATATTTAGTGGACAATTAAAAAATCCATCCAAAATTCTTGTTAGAAAAATAGTACAGGGGCTGGGTGTCGTGGCGCATGCTTGTAATCCTAGAACTTGGGAGGCTGAGACAGGAGGATGGCACAGGTTCAAAGCCAGCCTCAGCTACTTAGTGAGGTTCTCGGCAACTCAGTGAGACCCTGTTTCCAAATAAAATATAAAATAGGTCTGTGAGTATAGCTCAGAGGTAGAAAGCCCCTGGGTTCCATTCCTGGTACCGCAGGAAACAAAACAAAAAAATCAAAAACAAACTGCAGGGTAGGTACTGTGACCTCAATCTTTTCTTTCTTTTTTTTTTTTGTGGTACTGAGGGTGGAACCCAGGGCTTCTCTATCTCCAGGCGACTCTCCCTGACCTATTTTATACTTTATTTGGAAAGAGGGTCTCACTAAGTTACTGGGAGCCTCACTAAGTAGCCGAGGCTGGCTTCGAACCTGAGCGATCCTCCTGTCTTAGCCTCTCAAGTGTTGGGATTACAAGCATGTACCACCACGCCTGGCTCACTTCAATCTTAAGAGACAGAGAAATAGAAAGGGAGGTAAAGAAAAAGAAAAGGAGGGAGGGAGGGAGAAAAAAGGAAGGAAAGAGGAAAAGAAAGTAAAAAAGAAAGTGGAGTAAGAAAAAGAATGGGGAGATAGAAATAGTTTGTTTATTCATTTATTTTGTGGTACGGAGGATGTTCCTGAACCCAGGGGCATTCTACCTCGGAGCCACATCCTCAGCCCTATTTTATTCTTTATTTTGAAACAATGTTTCACAGAGGGCCTCCCAAACACAGGGATTGCAAGTGTGCACTACCCTGCCTGAATCGGAAATAGTTTATAAAATAGTTTATAAAATAATCTTATATATTTTATGAGATTTTATAATGATTCATACCATGCTACCTTAAGAGGGAAGTTGTGAATTTTTTTTAGTACACCCAAGTAAAAATCCTTAAAGCTTCTTATAAAGTATATGGGATCTTATGATAAATTCATACCACAAGAGAAAGTATATATGTAAGTTCATAATTGTCATTGTACTCCTGAGTTTAGCTCATTGGAGATCAGCTACAATTACTATTCTGCCCTCAAAAATAAGTGGAAATGGTTGGGCGTGGTGGCGCACGTTTGTAATCCCTGCGCTTGGGAGGCTGAGACAGGAGGATCACACAGGTTCGAAGCCAGCCTCAGCTACTTAGTGAGGCTTTCAGCAACTTAGTGAGACCCTGTTTCCAAATAAAAAAAATATAACATAGGTCTGGGTGTATAGCCCGGAGGTAGAAAGCCCCTGGGTTCCACCCCTAGTACCACCAAACCAAACAAAACAAACAAAAACTCCTCAAACTCACATACTAACAAAACATAGGAAATGGCAGGTTTTTTTTTTTTTTTTTTTTTTTTTTTTTGTGGTACTGGGGTTCCTGGAAGCCCTTCTATCGCCGGGCTACACTCCCAGACCTATTTTTATATTTTTATTTGGAAACAGGGTCTCTTAAGCCAGTGTGGCTGGCTTCGAACCTGCGTGATCCTCCGGCCGCCACCATGCCCGGCCTGAAATGTCAGTTATTTTGACAGTGTTACCAGTTTCACGCTATAAAAACTCTGAGGCACCAGGCGTGGTGGTGCACGCTTGTAATCCCTGCACTTGGGAGCCGGAGACAGGAGGATCACTCAGGTTCGAAGCCAGCCGCGCTGGCTTAAGAGACCCTGTTTCCAAATAAAAATATAAAAATAGGTCTGGGAGTGTAGTCTGGAGGTAGAAGGGCTTCCAGGAACCCCAGTACCACCAAAAACAAAACAAAACAAAAACTCTGAGGCGAGGCGTGGTACACACTTGTAATCCCAGTACTTGAGAAGATGGCATAGGAGGATCACAGCTTGTGGACATCCTCAGCTACTTAGTGAGGCCCTTTTTCAAAATAAAGAATAAGAAGCTGGGCATGGTGGCAGCGCACACTTGTAATCCCAGTACTGGGGAGGCTGAGACGGGAGGATCATACAGGCTTGAAGCCAGCCCCAGCTACTTAGTGAGGCTCTCAGCAACTTAGTGAGACCCTGTTTCCAAATAAAGTATAAAATAGGTCTGGGAGTGTAGCCTGGAGGTACAAAAGCCCCTGGGTTTCACCCCCAGTACCACAGAAACAAAACAAAACAAAACAACAACAACAAAAAAGAATAAGAAATAGGGCTGAGGGTGTAGCTTGGAGTTAGAATGCCCCTGGGTTCAATCTCTAGTACTGAAAAAACAAACAAACAAACAAACAAACAGACCAAAAAACCCAAAAAACAAACAAACTCCGAGGCTGCCAAAATTTAAGATTAGAATTATAGTTCCTACTTATTGTTATTTTTAAGAAGGTTGGCCTTGAACCTGTGATCCTCCTGTCTCAGCCTCCCAAGTATTGGGATTACAGGCATGTACCATCATGCCCAGCTCCTACTTATTTTATGGTACTGGGGGATTGAACCCAGAGGCATTCTACATTCCAGGCAAATCCCCTGCCCAATTTTATTTCTTATTTGGAAGCAGGGTCTCAATAGTCTTATTACTTGCTCTGGCTATCCTCAAACCTGAGATCCTCTTGTCTCAGTGTCCTAAGTACTGGGATTACAGGCAATGTGCCAACAAGCCTGGCTCATCATTTTATTTAAAAAATTTCAATAGTCCATTGTCTATAGGATCCTCTTTATATGATGTTTCAATATGACTTTTCTGCCCCTGTCAAATGACAATCTACTCATTATTTCCTAAACATTTTTTTTGTGGTTTTGCTACTGCCTAGAACACCTTCCTTCTCTGCTTTATATAGTAGATCCAACTCATCTAATTGCTTTATGCCTTCAGTGATTTTTTTCTACTCTGATATCTTTTGTTGGAGATAGTCAGAAAAAAGCACTGCTTTATGAGAGCTGATTCCCAATTTCAAATGCTGAGATGGCAGAAATCTAGTCCATAGCAGAGTCTGCAGTAAAACCACACAGGGGTGAAGCTCAACAGAAAGACAAGGACTGGGGTAATTATCATCAATTCAAACACCAGGCATTCAGGATACACTAACTTTAAACACTATTTTTCTTTGTGTCCTGGCCCTATAACTGGAGGAAAGGCCTCTGAGGGCAAGAGCACTACATCATTCCATTTTGCACTTGTAGCACAGTCCCCATACACAGTGAAAGGGACCACTGATGATAATATAATGATGATGACAGATTATACTTTAGGCATTTCTGAAGTAGGTGTTTATAATATTTATTTGCTAGGATATGCCAAAATTTCATCTAGCACCATGTGTAGCTAGGTACTGGGGATGGAACCCCGGAGCACTACCTCTGAGCTACACACCCAGCCCCATTTTATTCTTTTATTTTGAAACCGCGTTTCACTAAGTTGCTGGGAGCCTAAATTGCTGGCTGTGAACCTCAGATCTTCTTGTCTCAGCCTCCCAAGTATTGGGATTACAAGCATGATCCACCATGCCTGGCTTTCATGTAGCACTTTAAAAGAGTTTAAGTAAGGTATCTATACTCTGGAATTGATAATTTTGCTTTATTGTGAGAGAAAAATGTGTGTCCAGCTAACAAAGTGACTAAAATCATAAAAAGGTTGATTTTGTTTCTTTTAAAGAAATTATACATAGACTGGTTTGTAACCTCTAGGTCGGCAGATACTATACCCTTATCCTGTGATCTCTTACACCATGACTGGTCCTATGGCAAGTATTAAATATATATACTTAATTGGGATTACATCTAGTGTTGTATTTAAATATATTATACATTTATGGCGCACACTTGTAATCCCCACGCTTGGGAGGTGGAGACAGGAAGATCGCACTGGTTTGAAGCCAGCCTTGCTGGCTTAAGAGACCCTGTTTCCAAATAAAATAAAAAAAATAGGTCTGGGAGTGTAACCCGGATGTAGAAGGCTTTCCAGGAACCCCAGTACCACCAAAATATATAAATAAATAAATAAAATAAAAATACATTTAAACATGTATGTATAATATATATTGTGTATGTATGATATATACGAATATATATGTATTGTAATTGGGATTACATCCAGCGGCATTCTATTTCTAAGCTATACCTCTAACCCTTTTTATTTTGAAACAAAGTTTCCCTAACTTATAGAGTTTTAGGCTCTAACCTGCCATCCTTCTGTCTAAGCCTCCCTAATACCGGGATTCAAAGGATCAGTAAGTATCTGAATAAAATGCATGAATGAATAAAGTATAGAGCTTTGTCTTCTTGGTGACTAATGACCATGGACAATGTAACTTGTGCAAAGGCCAAATGTGTTAAAATTGTAATTACATAAAAGTAAACTATTCACTAAGGAAGTCAAAATGAACAGCTAGAGATCTCAGTGGCTAAAACTCTAAAATAATTATGCTCTAAAAACATTTGAGCAGACTTCCGGGAAGATGGCGACCGAGAAAAGTAGCGTTTACAAGTCCTGCTAACACTCGATCTCTATTGCCATAAAATCAGCGCTTTTCATAGCCAGAAAACATTATCAGCTGAGAAATGAAAAACATAAACACAAGGAACAGAGAAAAAGAAGACTAGAAGAACAACCAGAGACCAGAAAAGAAACCAGCCCACATTGCGGAGCCGCACCAGCGCCATCATGCCTCACAGCACCAGGCTCCAGAGAGGAAAGGTAAACAAGGAGCTGAGGTGAGCAGCTGTAGATCATTCGGGTGTAATTCAGCAGTTCTTTCAGCACAAAGAATGTCTAAAACTCCCAGTGGCTAAGCTCACCAGCCTTCCAGGGACTCAGAACGGAGCTCAAAACCAGAAAAGAAGTATGCCAGCCTCATGGCCGAGGGCGTGGCAGTGGTGCCATATTGCCAGCAGCGGCGGCGAGTTCATCATGTCCGCGACAGCTCCAGATCAGCATGCATAATAACTTTAAGTGAAATTGCGGTCCCTACAGGAGAAATCCCAGCACTGCACCCCCAGGGACTTGCGCAGCTTTGATAATCTCCTTGGGTCGGATATTTTGCAGTTCAACCCAGTGAAGGAGTAGTGGTGGCAAAGATACCACACCCTAGTCGCAGCTCCCTGTGGGGGGGTGCCCAGCCCGGCACCCCCCACGGTCTCGCACAGCCTCGATTAACTCTTTGGGTCTGAGACTTTGCGATATAACCCAGTAAAGAAGTAGTGGCGGCTGAGATTAAAAGAAACTCAAGATCCAGAGCACCCTAAGTGAAGTCGTGGTGACCTGGGGAAGAACCCAGAGAAGGCACAAAATTCTGAAATCATGGGAAAGAGGAACAACAATAGAGCAATGAATGCCCACAATCCCATAATAACAGAACCTGATAACACAGAAATTCAGAGATCTCTAGAAGATCAAATCAGGAATATAACTGTAGAAATAATATAGGGCCTTCCAAAAGAATTTAGGGAGAGTCTAAAAGAAATAAAGGATGCAACCATTGAAGTAAAGGCATCAATTCAAATGATAAACAATCGATTAGACCACATGGAAAATAGAATCTCACTCCTAGAAGATGATCACTCCAAAACCAAATGAATAATTTATAACTTAGGAAAAAAATCGGATTGCAGGAATCTGACATTGAAGAATACAGGCCCATTTTAAGAGAGCTAACCTACGAATAATTGGAATAGAGGAGGGAAAAGAAGGTGAAACCAAGGGATCAATAATCTCTTTAAAGAAATAATAGAAAAAATTTCAAACATAGAGCAAGAGGTCAATACACAGGTCCAGGAAACTTATAGAACTCCCTTTAGACAGGATCGGAGAAGAGGATCCCCACGCCACATAATTGTCAAAATGACCAATGTGGAAGCCAAGCAGAGAATCTTAAAGGCAACAAAAGCAAAGGGCCAAGTGACATTCAGAGGCAAACCAATTAGAATCACTCCAGACTTCCCAAACCAAGCCATGAGAGCCAGAAGGGCTTGGAGTAACATATTCCAAACTCTGAAAGAAAACAACTTCCAGCCAAAAATTCCTACCCAGCAAAACTTTCTATCAAATTAGATGGGGAAATAAGAAGCTTCCATGACAAACAGAAACTGAAGGAATTTATGTCTTCAAAACCAGCACTAGAGAAAATACTCAAGGAGATTAACTACAAAGAAGAAATAGGTAACACACACCAGAACCAGAGAAACAAGATTTTCCATCCAGCAGACAACTAAGCAAATAAGAATACACAGTATTTCAAACAGAAATAAAATCTTAACATGTGAGGAATTAAAAGTTATCTCTCAATAATCACATTGAATGTAAATGGCCTCAATTCCCCAATAAAAATACATAAAGTGTTAGGATGGATTAAAAAAACAGAATCCATCCATCTGCTGCTTACAAGAAAGACACTTTACAAGTAAAGGTAGTAACAAACTCAAGGTTAAGGGCTGGAGCGAGGTAATTCATGTTAAGTAGCCATCCTAACAAATGTGAAGTAGTATTTAACTATAGTTTTTATTTGTATTTCTTTAATGATTAGTTATATTATTATAATGATGAGTGATATTCATGTGTTTATTGGCCATATAAAAATTTTTGGAGATTCATTATCTAATTTAGTATTCTGTATTGTTTGTTTTTATTGTTGGTAATTTTTAGGATTTATATTTGGAATATTAATTTACCTTCAGATATAGCATTTGGAAATATTTTAACCCATTCTATCAGTAACTTTTAATTCTGTTTACATTGTCTTTGGATGTACAATATTTTTCTATTTTTTATGAAGTTTGTTGTTTATTCTTTTGTTGCCTGTGCCTTTGGAATTATATCCAAGAAATCACTGCTAATTTCAATGCTGTGAAGTTTTATGACCCTGGTTTTCTTCTAAAAGTTTAGTCTTAAGATTTACATTTAGGTCTTTTATCTATTTTGAGTTAATATTTGTATATGGTGTTAGGTTAAGGGCCCAATTTTATTCTTTTTCATTGTTATTATTTTTCAACAATATTTAGTGAAAAGATTATTATTTCCTTTACCAAATGTTCTTGGAAACCTTGTCAAGAATAACTCGACCATATATGGAAGAAACAAACAAACATATCAAAGTTAATCAGGAAACCAAGCATGGGAAGGAGGGAGGGGGAGGGAAGGGCTAGGGGGCTGATGTGTTCTTGTATTATCCCCATAAGTTTTTTATCCTATTAAGATATATGACTACAATGAACCAATAAAAATTTATTTAACAAAATAAAATAAAAACATTAAATTCCTGTTTATTATGGAAATCTATTACCAAAGTGATAGTTTAGTGATAAAGATTAAAAGGTACACTTATAGGAACTGTTTAATGTTTTTAAAATATTTGGTATGGAGGCCCAATTATACTTCTCATTACATTACATTTCTCAGGTAAAATTTCCTCCTTAGTTTATTTGGTATTGTTATTGAACGCAGGGGCATCCCACCTCTGAGCTACACCCAAGCCCTTTTTATTTTTGAAACAGGTCTCACTAGGTTGCTGAAACTCTAAGTTGCTGAAGCTGGCCTCAAACCTGAGATTCTCCTATCTCTGCCTCCCAAGTACTGAAATTATAGGCATTTAACACCACATCTGGCTTCCCCTTTAAGTCTGACAGTATATGTTGTAAATCACTTAGAAGATTAAGAAAGCACATTAATACAGTCACTAACTTTACTAAAATGACAATATTTTAGGTGATGGCTACTTTAGGCATAAGATTTCTAGAACATTTATTTTCTTAAAATAAGTTTTTATGCTTACTGCTGTGTCATCAAAGAGGTTAAGGAGAGAAATAAGGAAAGCTCGTCTGTGTTGGCGGTTTCCGCGGATCATGGAGTAAAGGTGTGAACACAAAGCGCTGGAGGACTCATCTTGTCTGAATCCCCTTACAGGATCTTTTAGGCACGTGTTGATTGCCTGTTGTACTTGGTAAGACATCTTCATACCAGCTACTGCTTTCATCTGAAATCAATAAAAGCCTCATTTTTGTCAGAGAAATTAAAAGAGTTATAAATACCTTAGGAGAGAAGCTTAGTTACATGCTTAGAAAGTAAATAGTAAGCGAAACATTCTACTCTAAAATAAATGACCTGTGGTTATGATTTTTGCCAAAAAAGTGGCTTACTAAAAAAAGATGTTTAAATTTAGGTTGTTCTATTAAAAATACATACATGAATGAATCCAGCATATTTTTTGTCTATTTCCACAAGCTGCTGATCAGCCTTGTTCCGCATAGCAGGTTCTGGGTCGGTGCCCATAGCAATTAAATAAGGAACACACTGGAAATAAAAATAGAGAATGTATAAGACATCACAGTAGCAAAAACTCTACATGTATCTCAACATATGCTAAAACTTGTATATCTTGGAAGCCGGGTGTGGTGGTGCATGTTTGTAATACCATTTGGGAGGCTGAGACAGGAGGATCTCAGTTCGTGGGCAGCCTTCACTACTTAGTGAGGCCCTCTGCAACTTAATGAGAACCTGTTTGAAAATAAAAAAATTAAAAAAAAAAAATAGGGCTGAGGGTGTCGCTCGGAGGTAGAATGCCCTTGGGTTCCATCTCCAGTACCACAAACAAAAAACAAACAAACAAACATAAGACCAAAAAACTTGTATATATTGGGATATATAAATTTAGCTTTATAGGCTTTCTTCTAAATGCTATGTTTTAGTTTTCTTTTTAAAAATAACCCCTTTGATTTAAAGCTAGAAAGCACTAGTAAAAATATTGATGTGGTAAATTTAAATAATTTCAATGTAAATTTAGGTTCTTTAGACAAAGTACTCCCACAAAATTTAAATTATGATATATAGTAGTATATTATTATTATTATTATTATTATTATTATTATTATTATTATTTTCTTTTTTGTGGTACTAGGGGTGGAACCCAGGGGCTTTCTACCTCCGGGCTATACTCCCAGACCTATTTTATACTTTATATGGAAACAAGGTCTACCTAAGTTGCTGAGAGCCTCACTCTTTGTAGCTGAAGCTGGCTTCAAACCTCTGCGATCCTTCTGTCTCAGCCTCCCAAACTCTGGGATTACAAGTGTGCGCCACCATGTCCGGCTATATAGTATAATATAAACATATAATTCAATAATTCTTCAAACTGACTAGGTTTACTATGTAAAGGTAATAGAGCCTAAAGTAATTTGTTTTCCATATGCTTAAATTAGGTAATTTTTTTTAAACCACAAAGCTGATTTCAGATGTGGCCTGAGGATCAGAGAGTTGGGTAACAGCCATATTCACTATACTTCTGTTTTCTCTTGCTGGGAATGGAACCCAGGAATTTATACATTCTAGACAAGTGCTCTACCATTGGGCTATACCTGGAGCATCTATACCATGATACTTATTACTAGAATCAGAACACATTGAGAAGGCCAGAAAAACAATAAACATACGATAACTTTAAAATAAAGACATGGCACAAAATGAAATGGGGAATTTAAGTTAAATCCTAGACTTGGAAATTAAAGTCTATAAAGAACATTATTAGTGTTATTAGCTTAGCTAGCAAAATTTAAAAATGGACCTTATATTAGATACTATCATATCAACTTCAAATTTCTTAAATTTGATGTTTGTATTGTTTTTTTTAAAAAGAAAATGTCCTTGTTCTTGAAAATATATGCTGCTGTTAGAGGTAAAGAATTAAAACATCTGAGACTTATTATCATGATTCGGAAAGAAGTAGATATTACAAACAAATGCAGCAAAATGTTAACACAAGGTGAATACAGGGGAAGAATATAAAGGAATTCATTGTACTACTCTTGCAATTTCCTTGTAAATTTTTTTTTTAAGTACTGGAGATGGAACCAAGGGGCATTCTACCTCCAAGCTGAACCCTCAGCCCTATTTTTATTCTTTATTTTAAAACAGGGTCTCACTAAATTGCAGAGGGCCTCACTAAGTAGCTGAGGCTGGCTGTGAACTTGTGAATTGCAATCTTATCTCAGCCTCCCAAGTACTGAAATTACAAGCATGTGTCACCATACCTGGTTTTGTAAATATCTTAAGAAGTTTAAAAGAGTAGATAGAGGTTGAGCATCTCTGATCTAAAAATCACAAATTTTAGGTGGGCATGGTGGTACACACTTGTAATCCCAGTACTTGGGAGACTGAGACAGGAGGATCACAGGTTTGCGGACAGCCTCAACTACTTATGCCCTCTGCAACTTAGTGAAATCTTGTTTCAAAATAAAGAATAAGCCAGGCATAGTGATGCATGCTTGTAACTCCAGCAATTAGAAGGCTGAGACAGGAGGATCTCAGTTTGCAGCCAGCCTCAGCTACTCAGCGAGGCCCTCTGCAACACAGTGAGACCCTGTTTCAAAATAATGAATAAAATAGGGCTGGGGTATAGTTTAGAGGTAGAATGCCCCTGGGTTCTATCCCCAGTTTAAAAAAAAAAAAAAAAAGGAAATCTAAAAGTTTTTGAGCACCAACAAGATGCTCAAAAAGTTTTGAATTCTGGAGCATTTTAAACTTATGGACTTATGGGGTTCTATGTATTTTGGATATAAGATTTTCAATTTGTATCATAGTAAAAAGCATCCAGCAAAAGATTCCTATGTATGCATGTACGGATGTATGTATGTATGTATTTATTTTTGTGTTACTGGGGGATGGAACCCAGGGGCTTTCTACCTCTGGGCTATACCCCAGCCCTATTTTATAATTTATTTGGAACAGGGTCTCATTAAGTTGTTGAGAGCCTCAGTATGTAGCTGAGGCTGGCTTCGAACCTGTGCAATCCTCCTGTCTCAGCCTCCCAAGCGCTGGGTTACAAGTGTGCGCCACCATGCCCGGCTGATTCCTAAGTACTTTTGATCTGGATGATGATAGCCTTGAACCATAACAAATAGATTAAATATTTGTAAATGTGCTGTTTCAGGACACAGGCAAGAACATACAACATACTTAAATGTAGTATATTTTAGGGGAAAAAAAAGCCTCCATGAAGAGGGAGAGAGAAAATGAATAAGACAAATCAATCCTAAAGGGTATGAGCCTTTGGCATTTTGATAAATAACTTTTGTAGCCTATAGCATTCTCTTGACCATAAGATATATATATACACACACACACACACACACACACACACACACACACACACATACATATAATTGGGTGTAAAGTTCAAAAGCTACAACAATATGGAGAGTATTTTGAAGTAACCACAACCTAAGATGGTATCCAAAACAGATTCTTGAGAGTAGAACAATTCAGGAGGCTGAGGCAGGAGGAACACTTGAACTCAAGAGTTTGAGGACAGTCTGGGCAACATAGTAAGACTCCAACTCTTGAGCAAAAGAAAAAAAGTTTAGGACGAAGAAGATTAAGAGAAATAATAAACTACTTAATAATTCTCTAATCACAATGTCGTCACTGAATGGCAATCTGACTCTGTTAGTGAGTGCTGCTGCTACAAAAGTTGCTTACCTGAACTGGATGAATAAGACCTTGGTTTAGAGTCAATGCAATGACATTTAGGGCAAAGTGGCGCACACTGGACTGGGTGTGAAAAAACGCCTCAAGCACCTGTTTGAGGTAAAGCTGCATGATGGAGCTACTCATCCCTGAGGAAACATCACCCATTTCTTTTAAGTCTTCCTGCTTTGCAACTTTCTTCCCTAAGGAAGTAAGCAAAGAGTAAACACACAGTAAAACACAGTAACTTTACTAACTAGTCCAAATTTAAGCCATGGCTCAAATCACAAAAAGTTAAGACAGAGTTCTAGGTCAATGGTTTTTAATCTGTCCATCCTCCCCCACCCTGCCCCATGTCAGCGGCTCTTGAAAGATCGAGAACCTTGATGGATGAGAACTATAATCCTTCTTACTCAAAATGTTAATGCTTGCACATACCTGAATTTTAAAACTACTTTAGAAATAATAATACAAAACTCTAAAGTTTGGATATGGACCACAGCTTAAGCACTCCTATTTAACTAAATTTCTTCATCTAATAGATAAGCAAATTTTCACTTACAGTCTCTATCTGCTTGTTGCATACGTGTATCTTCTTCTTGTAGGTAGGTTTGGAGGTTTTTTAACACTTGTATTTTTAAATTTACTGAGGAGTTCTTATCAGACAAAATATTATTATATAGATTTTTCACTTCTTGCTCAAACATTAGACTTGGATGCTGAATAAAGGCAAATCCTAAGAAAGAGGGGGAAAAATCTCTTCATATATTCCTATTAAAAGTCAATATAATATTTACTGAAAATGTTAAATTATATAAAGAGCTCCTTATTTCAAACGTTTAAACTTAGAATGACTGGAAGAATATGCTGGTGGCCTTACCTAGAGAAGTATTAGAGCAGGTACTTCTTTCCCCATGAATTAAAAACAAGAAATTGCATTTCAAAGGAGAATTTCACACAAGAGGAAACCTTGAGGAGGGAGCAGGGCCTAGTGGCTAGGGGAGTGGATTAGGAGTCAGGAGTCTTGGATTCTATTCCTGGCTCCACCACTGACTTGTAGTGTGACCCTGGGTAAGTCACACAATTTCTCTGTGCCTCAATTCTCCATCTGTAAAATGGGGACAATAATATTTACCACCCACCTACCTCAAAGGGATGTTTTCAGGATCTAAGAAGTAATGTCTGCAACATTTTTCAGATCCCTAGTGGAAAGTACTACATTGACATTTTTTAATAAAAATAAAAATATATCCATTTGATGAAACAATAATTTTTAAAATAAACTAGAGCTAAAAATATTTTCCACTTCTTTTTCATATGGCATTATAGAGGCCACAATGCTGAATTCTATAATCTATTAATAAGTAGCAAAATAATATTATCATTATTATGTATAAATGCTTATTTATTTGAAAAATAACAATCCTTGATGGTAGCAAGTATTATTAATCTCAAAATACACGCTAAATCCAAAGCATAGAGTGATCACATAACTAGCTCAAGGTCACACAGAATAACTATGGCAAAATGTCATTTCTTAACTGGTCTAGCACTATTCTTCTGGATAGTGCTGCTTGTTTAAGTTTTAAAACTTCATTTATCTATTCTCTGAATTATCTGTACAAATGGCTTTGCCATTCCATGTAACTTATATCAAAACTGAATATTTGGCACACATTGGCTTGAAGACAATATTATACCAATATAACTTCCTGATAAATAATGTCTAAAAATTTTTGCTATATTTGCCATAAGTAATTTTCTGAAAGGAATGGAGGAAGAAAAAATAATAAAATTTCAATTTATAAATATAAAAAATGATTTAATGAGGCTTAATGAGATTTAGGTTAACTTAGAATCTTTTTAGTACTTGTTTTTATAAGATTAATTCAAATGACTACCCATTAGTATCAATTAAATTATAAACTTTGACAGCATTACCCAAACCACATCCAAATAAAACAAGGACATATTTATCTTCTTGTATTTTATTTTGAAATTTAAAAAAATTCTGTGGTACTGGAGATATACCCCAGCCCTTTTTATTTTTTGTTTTGAAATAGGGTCTCACTAATTTTCTAAGGATCTTGCTAAATTATTGATGTTGGCTTCAAACTTGTAATCCTCCTGTCTTAGCATCCCAACTACTAGAATTACAGGGGCATGCACCACCATGCTCAGCCTTATTTTGTTTTCTAAATAAGAAAAAGAACAAATGTATTATGAAATGCCTATGGAATGAAACCTTTAGACTGCTTGTATTTTTATTTTTTTTTTTGGCACTGGTGATTGAACTCAGGGGAATTCTATGTCTAGCCCTAGTTTACTTTTATTTTGAAACAGAGACTTTCTAGGTTGATGAGAGTCTCACTACTTGCTGAGGCTGTTTTTGAAATCTTCAATCCTGTCTCAGCCTCCCAAGTACTGGGATTACAAGCCTGCATCATCATACCCAGCTGACTTCTTGTACATATGTATTTTAAAAGTATCCAGTTCGGATACCCTTAGTACTATCCTCCTTTATTTTCCTATGTTCTAATTTCTTTCCAGATAAGCCATATAAACTTGTCTATAGAATATTTTTTATAATAGCAATAATTTTAGAAAAATACATGGAAAAATTATACATATAACTAAATTGTTTTTTTTTTGGGGGGGGGGCTTGGTTCCCACGTGCTTTTATATAAGGCAGTTTACACTGCTCAATGTTTTAACCTGAAATGGTAGATTCATGTAATAACAAAGGTTTACAATGAAAAATAACAAAAGGTATACAAACAGCACAAAATTCTTCTACATCATCTTTTAAAATCAACTTGCTTTAATGAATGTTCTTACAATACCCTAAGAAGTAGGGGTGGGAGCCAGTATTGTTATCACTATTTTACTAATGAAGAAACTGAAGTTGAGTGCCTTGCTCAAGGCCACTCAGAGTCACTAGCGAGGCATGAGTGAAATCCAGCTGTTTTAAACCTCAGTCCTTTGTTCTACATCAGATACTACTTGCCAATAAAATCATATTCAAAGAAAGCAACAATTTAGACACACAATTTAAAAAAGTTGACTCTACCTCTAAAATAGTCAAAAACTATAAATAAATTAGCCTTAACTTACCTAGACCAATGATGGCTTTTGTTTGTACTTCTTCATCTGAATGTTTTGTAAAATACATCAATAGTTCAAGTACTTTATCCTTTATGTTAACCTATGGAGGTGGGGAAAATCATATTAAAGAAATCAGAAAGAAGCCAGACATTGTGGCACATGCCTATAATCCTAGCAACTCTGGAAGATGAGGCAGAAGGATTTCAAATTCGAGGCCACCTTGGGGAACTTAGTGAGAACACATCTCAAAATAGAAAGTCTGGGGATGTAGTTCAGTGGTAGAGCATCCCTGGGTTCCATCTTCAGTACTTAAAAAAAAAACACACACAACAAAAACCAAAAAACCCCAAATCCCAGCTATTCAAGAAGTAGGTCAACTTTCAACTATTAAGAAAAATCAATACGTAAAAGCAAACAATAAGAATCTCTATGTGTGAACTTTTTTTGGTGGTACTGGGGATTGACCCAGAGCCATTCTACCTCTGAGCTAATCCCCAACCCTATTTTATTTTTTTGAAATGAAGTTTCAGCAAATTGTGGAGGGCCTCACTAAGTTGCTGAGGCTGGCTGCAATCCTTCGATCCTCTTCTTTTTCTTTCTTTTTTTTTTTTTTTGTGTGGTACTGGGGGTGGAACCCAGAGGCTTTCTACCTCTAGGCTATGCTCCCAGACCTATTTTATATTTTATTCGGAAACAGTGTCTCACTAAGTTGCTGAGAGCCTCACTAAGTAGCTGAGGCTGGCTTTGAACCTGTACAATCATCCTGTCTCAGCCTCTCAAGTGCGCGGATTACAAGTGTGTGCCACCACGCCCAGCTTATTATTATTATTTTTAATGTTTGGGGATGTAGCTCAGTGTTAGGGTGCTTGCCTACGATGTGGAAGGCCCTGGGTTCAATCCAATTCCCTTTACTGAGCGCGCGCGCGTACACACACACACACACACACACACACACACACTCATCAATTCCACTTATTTTAGAATAGTGGCATTCAAATTATCAGTCTGTGACAAAGAGGCTTATCCCCACAATGCAAACCAATGTATTGTTCCCTTCATGGAGAAATAAAAAAAATAAAAAATAAGCCGGGAGAGGTGGCGCACACTTGTAATCCCAGCATTTGGGAGGCTGAGACGGGAGGATCGCGGTTCACGGACAGCCTCGGCTACTTAGTGAGGCCCTCTGCAACTCAGTGAGACCCAGTTTCAAAATAAAGAATAAAAAAAAAAAAAAATAGGGCAGGGGGTGTAGCTTGGAGGTCAAATGCCCCTGGGTTCCATCCCCAGACCCGCAAAAATAAAATAAAATAAAATAAAATAAAATAAAAAAATAAAAAGAGCTGTTGCTCCAAACCATGTGCCTACGTTTAAAGAGCAGATATAACTGTTGTTAGTAGAAACTTCATATCTTGTCACAGACTAGCAACAAACAGTTCATGGATTAGCAGCAAGTCTTACCACCATGCTTTGAGTAGTACTGTTTTCAGAATTCTCATTAAATCAGACTATTGCTGCTTTCATCCTGGGTTATTACAGTCCTTCTTGGCTCACAGGGTTAAAGGGGACTATCTTACAACATTTCAAAGTAATCTTATGATCTTTACCTTACTGTTGCCTTTAAAATCTTCTAAGTCAAAATCAAAATGTCGACATAGTGCTCCAACAGTGAAAAGGGATCTAAGAAGTGCAGGTTTGTTCGTTAGAAGTGAAGTGTTATTTGGGTCTTCTTGGTGTTGACTTTTTAATTTTGAAATGGCACCTAATAAAGATAAGTAATATTTATAACAAACCCTTTATTGTTAAATTATATTCAAATAAATGTATTACAATTAATTTTACTAATGGTTTAAATTATTTAAATGCCTAGAAATATGGGTATGCTACTTAGAGGTTAATATAATTAACCTAAGGAAGAACTACTTAAATTCTACTTTACATAGTGGGAAGAAAACTTACAAGCCTTTATTTATTTATTTATAAGGAGATCAATATCTGAAATAATCATAAAGCATACTTGAGAGAATATAAAAGAGAGGAAAAAATTCTGCTTCTGAATGTGAACCCTGGGGTACAATCATACTTCTTTTAATTCCCTCAATGCTAATGTATATCAGTTGTGCTGAAAATGAGCTACATATACTTGTAGGACTAAAAAGAACAAATTTAAAGCCCACTCATTGAACTTACCATAGTATCTATTGAAACAGGCCCATACAAATTTAAAATTTTGTGTTACTTTATTTACAACAGCTCCAAGACAGCTCACACAATGCTGTACTACCTAAAAAATAAAGAAAATGTTAGTTTAGATAAAAATTAAATTTCAAATATACAATTAGTACAGCACACTGAAACGTCATTTAGATGTTTTACAAATTACTTTCTACCAATTATATACTAAAAATACAGAGATTGTAAAACAAATACTTACAGTCATGCCATATTTGATGATAAGTTTCATTAGATCTTCTTCAATAGTGGCAAGGA
Source organism: Muscardinus avellanarius (assembly GCF_963383645.1). Taxonomy (NCBI): domain Eukaryota; kingdom Metazoa; phylum Chordata; class Mammalia; order Rodentia; family Gliridae; genus Muscardinus; species Muscardinus avellanarius. The sequence goes on along the minus strand of NC_137786.1, from coordinate 32,666,756 downwards.
AAGTTTCACTTGGATGCTCCATTAGTGGTACAACTAACTCCAAGATTTTTGCAACATTACAGATAACCATGAAGTCATTTTGTGTCTGGAAGAATAAAACAAATGCTGTATAAATATACAAAACCTAAAACAAAACTATATGACAGCTTCATATTGTGGGGGGTAAGGATATTACATATATAAAACTTCAGTTATAAATACAAGCGTCTATTTGAAAAGGACCTTTTTAAGGTACGGAAAGAAGAGCACCAATGAGAAAGTATCAGGAATCTAGATTCTATTTCTACCACACACTTACTACGTGACCTTGGAGTCACTTAATCACATGCTAAGGTTGTTATTTTTTTTCCTAAAATGAAGTACAAGTCAATTCAAAATGAAAATATTTAAATATCAGCAAAACATTTTACAAAGCCAGGTACTGTGTGTGTGTGTGTGTGTGTGTGTGTGTGTGTGTGTGTGTAGGTTGTGGAGATTGAGCCCAAAAACAGTCTACCATTCAATTATACCCTTAGCCCTTTAAATTTTTTATTTTAAAATAGGGTCTTAATAGTTATCACAGGGTAGATTTGAACCTGTGATCTTCGTTTCAGCCTCACAAGTTCTGGAATTACAGTTATGTACCAATGCAACCAGCTACAATTTTTAAGATTATTATTTTTCAGACTGAAATATGTTACCCAGTAGTTTTCAACTAGGGCGAGTTAGTTCCCCATATGTGGCGATGTCTGGGAGACATTTTGGTGTCATTTTTGGAGATCATGGCATGTAGTGAACAAAGATCAAGAATGCTGCTAAACATCTTAGAATGTAAAGCACTGTCTCTAACAATGAATAATTTAGCTCTGTTAACAGTGCTGAGGTAGAGAAATCCTGTGCTAAACTTTCTGAGTTTTATTTTTATTTTTTTAACTTTCCCATTTTTAGAAATGGATTATTGATACTCATTTTCTACTTTTTGAACTTATCTTACTGGCTAATAACTTTCCTAACTCACATTTATTCTTTCTTTCAGGATCCCCACAAGATTAAATCAATAAAAATTTAAAAAATGATAAAATGAGCCGGGGGCGTGGGGCGCACGCTTGTAATCCCCGCGCTTGGGAGGCAGAGACAGGAGGATCGCACAGGTTTGAAGTCAGCCTCAGCTACTTAGTGAAGGTCTCAGCAACTTAGTGAGACCCTGTTTCCAAATAAAGTATAAAATAGGTCTGGGAGTATAACCTGGAGGTAGAAAAGCCCCTGGGCTCCACCCCAGTACCACACACACACACACACACACACACACACACACACACACACACAGAGATAAAATGAGCAGTTGTGGTAGCACATGCTTGTAATCCTAGTACTTGAGAGGCTGAGACAGAGGATCAAAGGTTCGCAGCCAGCCTCAGCTACTTGGTGAGGCCCTCTGCAACTTAGTGAGGTCCTGTTTCAAAATAAAGAATAAAATAGGGCTAGGGTGTAGCTCAAGAGGTAAAATGTCTCTGGGTTCAATCTTCAGTACTAAACACACACACACACACACTGAATAGTTTTTTTCTAAATAGCACAGAAATCCAACTGGACATGGCAGTGTATGACTGTAATCCCGGTACTTGGGGGTTCGAGAAGGAGGACCACAGGTTCAAGGGTAGCCTCAGCAACTTAGCAAGACTCTTAGCAAACTAGTGAGACTCTGCTTAAGCAAATAAGAAAGAAAGCCGGGCATGGTGGTGTGGCTTGTAATCCCCGCGCTTGGGAGGTGGAGACAGGAGGATTGCGCTGGTTCAAAGCCAGCCTCGTTGGCTTAAGAGACCCTGTTTCCAAAAAATATATATAAAATAGGTCTTGGAGTGTAGTTGGATTTCCAGGAACCCCAGTACCACAAAAAGAAAGGAAGGAAGGAAGGAAGGAAGGAAGGAAGGAAGGAAGGAAGGAAGGAAGGAAGACAGACAAGGAGAGAGAGTGAGAGCAAGAAAAAAGTAAATAAGTAAGTAAGCAAGTAGGGCTAAAGGTGTAACTCAGAGGTAAAATGCCTCTGGTTTCTATCACTGGTAAAACACACACACACAGACACACACACATACAAACACAACACCTCAAAACAAAACAAACAACCACAGAGAAATCCTGTCATCTCCTTATCTCCCACTCCCAAACTCTATAAGCAAAGCGGTACAAGTTCAAGTAGGCTTGGAATACAAGTGTTTTGTAGATAAAATAAATTCATTTGAGAATCACTGCTAACATTTTACTTTTTAAAAAATGTAGTAGGCTGGGCGTGGGGATGTACACCTGTAATCCCAGTACTTGGGAGGCTGAGACAGGGGGATCATGCAAATTCGAAGCCAGCCTCAGCTACTTAGTGAGACTTCCAGAAACCTAGAGACCCTGTTTCCAAAAAAATAGAAAACAGGTCTGGGAGTATAGCCCAGAGGTAGAAGGCCCCTGGGTTCCATCCCTAGCACCCCCCCAAACAAAACAAAGAATCCCCCAAAACCCCACAAAAAAACCAAAATAAAAAAATACAGTAAAAACAAAATGAAGAATAAAAAAGTAGAGCTGGGGATGTAGCTTGGAAGTAGACTGGCCCTGGGTTCAATCCCCAGTACCACACTGGGGGTGGGGGGAGAGTATCACCATATTCTGCAACGTCTGTTTTAATACTGGCCTGGAAAATCAAGTGAACAAAATATCTTAAAATCTAGGAGAATTAAAAGAATGATGGAGATCACGAAGGAAACTAACTACAGACTATAATACAAGAAAAAATATCTGAAATGAATATAAAAATGTAATATGGTTTAATAGCTAAAATATTTATTTAAAGAGTTTTCAAGCTGTGCATGGTAACATACACCTGTAATCTCAATACTTGGGAGGTTGAGACAACAGGATCACAGGTTTGAGGTCGCAGCAATTTAGCGAGGCCCTCAGCAATTCAGTGAGACTCAGTTTTTCAAAACAAAAAATGAGCCAGGCGTGGTGACGTACACTTGTAATCCCTGCACATGGGAGGCAGAGACAGGAGGATCTTGCAGGTTCAAAGCCAGCCTTGCTGGCTTAAGAGATCCTGTTTCCAAATAAAAATATAAAATAAGTCTGGAGGTAGAAGGGTTTCCAGGAACCCCAGTACCACCTAAAAAAAAAAAAAAAAAAAAAAAAGAACTTGAGGTGCAGCTCTGAGACAGAATGCGCCTGGGTTTAATCCCTAGTACTAGAAAGCCAAACAACAACAAACCAACCAAACAACAAAAACAAACAAAATACACCCCCAAATAAAAAACAAAAAGCATTCTCTCAGCCTAGCAAGTTCCATTCTTAAGACTGTTTGTTCCAAGGAAATGAAAATTACAGTGCTTATAATGTATAGAGTGTTATAGTTTGGATCATAATGTTCCTCAAGGCTTCATGCTGAAGCCTGTGACTTCATAGCCTGTGACTATAATGGGAGGTGGTAGAATCAATCTGTATGAGGTAGGCCTAGTGGAAAGGAGTTAGGTGATTGGTGCATCTTTTGAAGGAGAGAGTGTGACACTGGGCCCCTCCTCTCTTTCCCAGCAGCCATGATGCTCTGTCTCATCATGGGACCAAAGCAACAGGGCAAAGTGACCATGGGCTGAAACCTCTGAAACCAAGAACCAAAAGAAACCTTCTCCTTTTAAGTTGTGAATCTTTGGTGTTTTGTTGCAGTGATGAAAAGCTGACTAACACAAATAGAAATGTTTATTATGGAATTTTCTCCAGTGGCAATCAATGAGATATATAATATAAATACATGCCAAATAGGAAAATGATTAAATACATTGTAAGACATCCACAAATGAATAATATATAGTCATGTAAAATAATGAAATAGGGACTAGGGATATAGCTCATTGGTAGAAAGCTTGTCTAGTATTAGCAAGGTTCTGGGTTAATCTTAGCACTACAAACAAAAACAAATACCAGCAAGATATATAGCAGTTTGTGAGAGATTAGTTAATAAGTCTAATAGATATGTATATAATATGGTCCAATTTTTAAAAAACCTAGTCTACCATGTGTGTCTATAATTACAGATGCATTGATAAAATATGTAGGGATATTCTAAATTGTTTACCCTAAGAAGAAGAGAAATAAAAATGGAGACATGATATAAAAACAAAAAACACTGAAAAGGGTATCTATCATATATTAGGAGGTCTTTGTGTGCATGAATGTGTGTGGTGCTGGGAACTGAACCCAGGTCCTTGCATTTGCTAGGCAAATTGCTCTACCATCAAGCAATAACCCCAACCCTAGATAGTCTTCATTAAATAAAATTGTGTGTGTGTGTGTGTGTGTGTGTGTGTGTGTGTACAAATAAGAATGTAAAAAAACGACTTAAAAGTGATCCTGTTTTAAAAATAATAATGGAACCAAGTGTGGTGGCTCATGCTTGTAATCCTAGTGTGTGGGAGGTTGAGGCAGGAGGATTGCAGGTGCTTAGCCTGCCTCAGCTACTTAGTGAGGCCCTCCATAACTTAGTGAGATTCTGTTTCAAAATAAAGACTAAAAAATAGGGCTGGGGGTGTAACTTGAAGGTAGAATACCCATAAATCAATCCTAAGTACTGCAAAAAAAAAAAAAAGGCTTAAATATCATTCAAGGACTACTTATACTTACATAGGTTATAGTTCAGATTTTAGAGGGAGACAAGGCGTTGAATTTTAACTTTGGGATTGGGTAGCTATGTGACACTGAGCAAGTTATTTATATTCTCTAAACTTTAGGTTCCTTATCTGTAAAACTGAGATAAAAAGAGTACTCACTCTATTAAGTAAATGAGATAATTCATATGAAATTCCTGAGAGTGCCTGATAGTTGTTTTTAATAAGTACGAGATATTAGCTACAGATTAAATATTAAACTATTCCTGGATCTAATATAAGCCTTAAAAAAGAAATTAGTGTCCTAGAAGTAATATATATTTTCTTCTTTCTTTTTGAATACTTGGGATTGAATTCAGGATATTCTACTTCTGAACCACAATCCAAGCCCTATTTTATTTTATATTTTGAAACAGGTCTTGCTAAGTTACTAAGGATGGCCTCAAACCTGTGACCTTCCTGTCTCGGTCTCCCAAGTAATGAGATTATAGACATGCACCATCATGCCCAGCACACAAATAGCTTTTATGTATTTCTTATCCTCTGCTAGAGACCTCAGTCCTTAACTTCAGTAAACTCTTGAGGTTTTCACTTTCACTTTGTATTTTAGATTACTAAAAAATCTGATAGCCAGGTGTTGTGGCACATGCTTGTAATCCCAGCATTTGGGAGGCTGAGACCAGAGGATGGTGGTTCACAGATAGCCTCAGCGACTAAGTGAGGCCCTCTGCAACTTAGTGAGACCCTGTTTTCAAATTAAAGAATAAAAATTAGGGCAGGGAGTGTAGCTCGAAGGTCAAATGTCCCTGAGTTCCATCACCAGACCCGCAAAAAAAAAAAAAAAAAAAGCCGGGCATGGTGGTGTACGCTTGTAATCCCAGTATTTGAGAGGCTGAGACAGGGCGATACAGGTTCGTGGCCAGCCTCAGCTACTTAGTGAGGCCCTTCACAACTTAGTGAAACCCTGTTTTAAAATAAAGAATAAAAAATTGGGCTAGGGGTGTAGCTCAGAGGTAGAATGCTCCTGGGTTCAATTCCCAGCACCACACATACACACAAATAATTTAAAAAATCTGATAATAGCAGCAAATCAAATTTAATAGAGAAAACAGTTAAACTCAGCTTCTTAGAAACACAGGGAACAAAGTATATAAAAATAATTTACATTTGCAAATTTTTAGTTATTTATCTGTAATAATCCATGTAACTTCTAAATCATCATGCTACTGTGTAATATATTTTTAAAATCTCATTTTATTTTCTGAACTATTTTATCTAATCAATGGTTTATTTAATTTTCAGATTTTATTGCAGAAGGTGTATGTTATTATTAACCTAAAGTAACGCCTATGATCTCTGGTATGATACTATATTTTCAATATTCAATCTATTTATCACAAAAATAATTAATACAAAATATAAATGACAAATGAAAGCAAATTCAGAATCCAAAAGATAATAAGCTTCTCAGCCAGGAACTCTGCTTCCTTTACCTTTGAGATGGTAATAATTGCTACATTTATTAAGCAATTACAGATGGTTTGGCTTTAGGAGATTATAAAGAAATGGAGTCTGAATTATGTGTATAATATAGTTGCTACAAATATTAGAACATATATTCTAGTAAATGTTAACAGCTGATCTATCAAGTGAGATGACAAATGTGCATTCTAAATTAAAAATATTACATGTTTTTTTAAGATAGAAAAATAAGATAGTGCTATACTTACACTACATTTAGTGGTAAGGTATGGTTGCATAGTCATGGCATGTTTAACCATGAGTTGGGGTCTTATTTTGCTGAATAAGAACAGAGTGGTTATGCAAGCTACCAATCTTCCAGAATTCACACCTTTATTGTCAGAGTCTGAAAAAACAAACAGAAAAATAAGACACTAAAATATGAAAGGCAGTGGAAATTACACAGAATATTATTTAAACTACTCATTATTATCTCCTGAATAGATGCAGTAGAGGCAACACTAAAATGGATTAGTATTTCCTATGATGCTAGACTTCTTGCATTTTTTTCTCTTATAGAAATTACATACATTGACGATAAAAGAAAAAAAAGGCCTCACTATGAGAGGCAAGTATCACACTAAGAGTTTTAGGACTAAAGTTAAAAAGTAGGACAGAAGTTGAAAAGTTCAGAAATGGGTGTGTGGGAATAAAAGTGGTATAGGTATGACTAAAAAGGAATGGAGGTGTGTATGAAAAAGAAAATTAGCAAAGGGGGCCGAAAACAATTAAGCTAAGGTGATATTAAAGGTACCGAGGGGAAAAAAAAGAAATGTTACTATGACAAGTATTAAAAATGAGAATGACAATTGAAGAAATTAGACCAACGCTATAATTAGTGCTAAACAAAATGCTATTTGGGTGGGAAAACATGATGCCAGTTAGAAGATACATTGGTTCTTAGGAAACAAATTAATTTCTAGAGGGGAGTAGCACTTTTTAACATTAAAGGACATCAGTATCTCCATTAAAATCTAAGATGGGGAAAATGAAAAAAAAAAAAAACAGAAAGAGATAAAAGAAAAAAAAGGTACAAATAAAAAATGAAAAAAAAAAAAACCACTAAAGGAAAAAAAGTGTATGAAAATATAAAGGATATCAATAATATCTTTTTTTTCCTTAATACTGGAGATTTAACCCAGGGGCGTTCTGTCTCCAAGTCACATCCCAGCCCTATTTTATTTTTTATTTTGAAACAGGGCCTCCCTAAGCTGCTGAGGTCCTCACTAAGTGGATGAGGCTGGCCTCAAACTTGCGATACTCCTATCTCAGCCTCTCAAGTACTGGGATTACAGGCATGTGTCATCATGCTCAGATAACAATATCTTTGGGTGCCATAAATGGTATATGTTAGAGACTACTGGCCCCCAATATGGAGAATGACTGAGGCTGATGGGTACTCTTCACTGATGTGAATTAGAAGATGGGAAATAGTCTTCTATACTTTTAGCAATGGGTATTACCTATAATGTTCATATTTGTATTATAATTATTTAAAATTGATGAAAAATTTTAATCTGTGATTGGTAAATAATGTGATAGATAATATAAATTATCAAGTACTTGAATCACTTAAAACAAAAATATATTTTTTAAAATCAAGATTTCTAGGTCAAGATTAAGAAAATTTTTTTAACAATTATAAAACAATATTAGAAATATAAGTCTTTAAAAACATTTAAATAATAGTTATAACAATTTCATTTTGAGAGAAAATTCTACATAATTTAAAAGATATCAAATGGTTTTGTGATGGGTACCATTACCTAAGTGCATATGTAGCTGCGGGACTTACTTTTATTCTTGTTCAGTATGACATCTCAAAGTATATACTACTGAAAGATATGCAGAAGAGATGAGGCCTATTCTTTTTATTACATTGCTCTAAATAATCTTAGCCAACCCTAAAAATATACTGTAGAATGTAACATCAAACAGATATTTATACAATGAAAAACAAATTTCACTGTAAAGTGAAATAGCTATAAGGTAAATAGAGGTAAAAATGAGAAATGTGCCCAATGTATTTTAAAATATCTTACAAAATCAACTAAAGGACCAATACATAAAATGTCTTACCAGCTAGAGATTCCTCATATTTAAGAATGTGCTCAACTAGGTTATCAACAAGTTGAGTACAAGCTTTCTTCACAGGTTTATATGAGGAATCCTCTTCGGACTTCAACAACTATATATGTATATATATAAAAAAAAAATCCCGGTATAATTATTCATGAGGCAATAATAATATAAACATATTAAACATGTCCATAAATAATATTCTTTTCAGTTTTTCAATTAACAATTTAATATTGAAAGTGCAGATTTATAGAACAAAAATATATGACATGTTTAAGAATATCTTATAAGCCAGTAGGTAATTTACAAATACTTTAAAACAATTTCAGTATGAAGTATTTAAACTGCTGTGTAGGACCTAAGGAGAAATGATCCTCCTTTTCTTCCTTACTTCAACTAAAAACAAAGAGTGTCACTTAATACTAGTTGAATTATTTTAAAGAATTAATAACTGCATCTGAATTATATCTTAAAATTTACAATTATAAAATTGATTTATTCTCTATGTTATCCTTTACTAAATCATTAATAAAACAATGCTATTAATGAAAAATGAGGATAGAAATCTTCTAACTATAGACCAAAATTACAACCAGTGCAATCTTTAATATCATAGGTCATGGGAAAATCATTTATACCTTTTTTTAAAAAATAATGATTAGCTAATATAATTCTGGGTATATTAAATAAAAAAATCTGCATTTCATATCTGTAAAGAATTCCAGAGCTGTGAAATATAACTTTATTCAACAAAGCAAATGTTTGCCAGGCATGGTGGTGCATGCTTGTAATCCTAGTACTCGGGAGGCTGAGACAGGAGGACCTCAGATTCTTGGAAGCCTCAGCTACTTAGTGAGGCCTCCACAACTTAGTGAGACCTTGTTTCAAAAATAAAGAATAAAATATAGGGCTGAGGGTGTAGCTTGGAAGTGGAATGCCCCTGGGTTCCATCCACAGTACCACAAAAAAAAAAAAAAAAAAAAAAAAGAAAAAAGAAAAAAGAAAAAAAGAAAAAAATGCAAATATTCTATATCTGTGCTAATATGGTTGCCAAAGCCAGGTGTGGTGGTGCATGCATTTAATCCTAGTACTTGAGAGGCTGAAACAAGAGAGTCACAAGTTTGTGGTCAGCTTCAGCAAGTTAGTGAGGCCTCCAGCAACTTAGCAAGACTCTGTTTCTAAATTAAAAAAATAGAACAGGGCTGGGGTGCAGCCTGGAGGCAGACACACACACACACACACACACACACACACACACACACACACACACACTCTCACTCTCTCTCTCTCTCTCTCTCTCTCTCTCTCCCTCCCTCCCTCCCTCCCTCCCTTCCTCCCTCCCTCCTTTATTCAATTGCAGATGAAGAAATTTATATTTTTATCCTTGTTTATTATGCTATTATCCAAGGGATTACTTTTATAAAATTTTTTTCTTATGTCCTCTGGAATGATTATTTCTTCTTTTAAGTTTAATTACCATACTAGCTATGCACTTACAACATAAGTAATCAAGATATGTAAAAAATTTAATGCCATAATTTATTTCGCTCATTAAAAATGTTTTAAACATACTAACACCCAAAGTGATATAGGTGCTTTTAAAAGTAGCATTGGAATATTGTATTATGAACATTTCAAGCATAAAAATAAGTTTAATTTTAATTATTCTTTTAACCATGCATACATACCCTCTACTCAACAGTTTAGATTCAACCATTAACATTTTACTATACTGGGATGAATACACACACACACAAACATCCATCCATACATACATATATACACACACATATACATTTGTATACATATATAAACTTGTTTCCCTTTTATGTTTTTTTAATCTTTTATTGCAGGGATTGAACCCAGGGCCTCGGATATGCAAAGCACGTACTCTATTACTAAGCTGTATTGCCAGTCCCTTTGTTTTATTTTTGATGTATTTCAAAGTAATTTGTAGACATGGGCATATACCCCCTTTTCTTTCTGAGATAAAATGTATAAGCAATGAAATGCATGAATCTTTGCATAACTTTGCTTATTTTTGTCATACATTGACCATTATATCTCACACCCTTACCAAGATAGAGATCAGTAATTCTCAATTTCAGAATCACTGGAGAGGTTGTTGAAGTATAGAATGACAGTCCCTAACCCCAGAGTTACTGATTCATTAAGTCTGAGGTAGAGTTTGATAATTTGCAATTCTAATAATTCCCCAGGTAATGCTGATACAACTTTCAGAACCACTGAAAGATCATAACTATAGTCCTAGGAGTTGCCTCATGTCCTCTCCCAGTCAATCCTCAGCCCTCTGCCAGCACTTTTCTCATTTCCCCCCAATATAGCTAGTTTTGCTTTTCCTATAACTTCATATAGTCACAATATACCTCTGTGCAAGACTTCTTTTACACTGCCTAATTTAATGCTCATCTATGTACAGATCAGTTTGATTTCTTTTTGAAGTAGAATACTATCGAATTGTATAGAATCATTCGTTTATCCATTCACTGGTGGATGGAGCAAGTATTTTATTGTAAAATTCAAGAAGATCACACTTTGGATAACAATGGCAAGGAATAGATAAAACATGGAACAGTTTTAACTTTTTTCATTGCCTATATTTTCCTCATATATCAAGAAAGATGAGTTTTGGATTATAAACTAACATGAATGACATTGTAAAATCAATTCAATTTTAGTGTACTTATCACAGGGCTCTGATGGTGTTTGTGTGTACATGGTACTAAGCATTCAACTCAGGGTGTTCTATCCCATAGCTACAACCCCAGCACTATTTTATGCTTTATTTATTTATTTATTTATTTATTTATTTATTTATTTATTTATTGGGTGGTACTGGGGTTCCTGGAAGCCCTTCTACCTCTGGGCTACACTTTCAGACCTATTTTATATTTTTGAAACAGGGTCTCTTACGCCAGTGTGGCTGGCTTTGAACCTACGTGATCCTCCTGTCTCTGCCTCCCAAGCGCAGGGATTACAAGTGTGCACCACCACGCCTGGCTTTATGCTTTATTTTGAAGTAGGATCTTTGCTAAGTTAGATGCACAGGCCTCCAACATGTAACCTTCCTGTCTCAGCCTCTCAAATACTGGGAGTACAGGTGTGTGCCATTGCACCCAGTTTATAATAGTGCCTTTTGAAAAATTTTTTTGAAGTTTCTTTAAAAGTACTATATTTATGATGGTGATTTAAACTAATTGAAATACTATTTAGAAATAAAAAGTGAGACCTTTATGACAAATTTTTTTTCACATATTCTAACATAAGTATTCTGGGAACAGACAGATTTTGGTACATTTGTGAATTAGAAGCTACTTAATGCAGTACTTCTCAAGTTTCCCTAAGAAGTCCTATTACACAAATGAGGAATCAGTGATCTATAAGAAATCAATCCAACCCCAAAGTATCAATTAGAAATATTTGAAATTGCCAAGCGTGGTGGCATGTGCTATTAATTCCAGTATTTGGGAGATTGACAGGAGGATCTTGGGTTTGTGGATAGCCTCAGCTACTTAGTGAGGCCCTCTGCAACTCAGTGAGACCAGTTTCAAAATAAAGAATACAAAATAGGACTGGAGGAGGTAGAATGCCCCTGAGTTCAATCCCCAGTAACACACACACACACACACACACACACACACACACACACACACACACATACACCCACCCAAAAATCTGAAATTGTGCTAAATGGAATGTGTGTAAATATGTATGAACACATGGTGACATTAAGTGCACTGATTACTCTTTTTCTGTGGTACTGGGGATGGAACCCAGGGGCATTCTACCTCCGAGTTATACCCCCAGCCCAAATTTTTATTCTTTATTTTGAAACAGGGTCTCACTGAGTTGCAAAGGGCCTCAAGTAGCTGAGGCTGACTGCAAACCTGGATCCTCCTGTCTCAGCCTTCCAAATGCTGGGATTACAAGCATGAGGCACCATGCCTGGCTCCTTCCTTCCTTCCTTCCTTCCTTCCTTCCTTCCTTCCTTCCTTCCTTCCTTCCTTCCTCCCTCCCTCCCTCCCTCCCTCCTTCCTTCCTTTCTCCTTCCTTCCTCTCCCTCTCCCCCTCTCTCTCCCTCCCTCCCTCCCTCCCCTCTCTTTCTTTCTTTTTTGCTCAATACTGGAGATGGAACCCAGGAGCATTCTACCTCCAAGCTATCCCCCTAACCCCTATTTTTTATTCTTTGTTTTGAAACAGGGTCTCACTGAGTTGCAGAGGGCCTCACTAAGTAGTAGCTGAGGCTGTACACAAACTGCAATCCTCCTGTCTCAGCCTCCCAAATGCTGGGATTACAAGCATGCATCACCATGCCTGGCTCACTAATTACTCTTGACTAAAGATTTTTTTAAGTAAGTATATATTGTTTATATCTCTGCTAGTTTATATCTTAAAATTTTATGCATATGTGTTGTTATAATTGGTAACAGTGGTTATGTGTCTTGGTCACATGTATTTGCACAAGTAATTTTGAGGTTTCTTTCTTTCACTAAACCACTCCACTAGTATAAGGAACTATGTCACAAAGCCACAATGTCATTGGTAAACTAAACTGCTGAGAAAAATAAAGTAGGAAAGCATAGAGTAGAAAGCATGAATTGAATGGACAAGTAATTAGCTAAACAGAATTAAAGAGCAAAGATCCAAAAAAAGAGTAAAATTCCAGTGTTAAGAAATTATGAATCTAGTAATCTCCCCTTTGCCAATAATACACAGAGACATTATTTCTTTTCAGCAATCCTAAAAAACGACATTTCTGATAGCTACACTTAAATCTTATATTTTGCAGTACTAGGGATGGAACCCAGGAGCAGTCTGCCACTGAGTTAAACCCAGCTCTACTTAAGAGTAATTCTTGCCGGGCGTGGTGGTGCACGCTTGTAATCCCCGCGCTTGGGAGGCAGAGACAGGAGGATCGCGCAGGTTCGAAGCCAGCCACGCGCTGGCTTAGGAGACCCTGTTTCCAAATAAAAAATGTAAAAATAGGTCTGGGAGTGTAGCCCGGAGGTAGAAGGGCTTCCAGGAAGCCCAGTACCACCACCAAAAAAAAAAAAAAAAAAAAAAAGAAAGAAAAAAAGTAGTTATAGAGCCTTTTAGAAATTAGTATGGCCCCTTTGGAGTTGTAGACTTAATATTAGCTACAGTGGTTATAAGACTTTATAATATAGAACTAATTGAGTTAGGAAGGAAATGATGCCAAATATATCTTGTAAAAATACAAAATGAATGATAACTTGTGAAGAGAATCTAAGATATTATAGATTGGAAACAGGCAAGTACTATGAAAGCATTTAAAAAGGACATTTTAAAATTTAGAAAAAAGTAACATACTACTGCCTACCTCAAAACTAAAATGACTTAAGTTTTTAAAAACACCAAGAATTGATGAGAATGTGGAGCAACTGAAACTCTCATACACCGCAGGTAGAAATACAAAATGGTTTAACCATTTTGAAAACACAATTGGCATTTTTGCATTCACTACATGACCTACCAATTATACCCCTAGGATTTTACTCCAGGGAAATGAAAACATACATCTACACAAAAACTTATAAAATATTCATAGCAGTATTATTCATAATAGTCCCAAACTGGAAACAACTCACACTAATGAAACTATTTAGTAAAAAAGAAACAGAAAAACCTTAAAATATAACTGGGTGTGGTGGTACACACCTATAATTCCAATACTTGTTTACACAGGAGGGTTGCAGGTTTGAGGACAGCCTCAACAATGTAGTGAGTCTCTCAGGAACATAGCTTGAGACTATTTCAAAATAAAAAATAAAGGGGCCAGGAGTATAGCTTGGATGTAGAATGTCCTTGAATTCAATCCCCAATACCAAAAACAAACAAAAATCAAAAGCCTCCAAATATATGAGCAACATGAATGATCTTGACGACATTCTGCCAAGGAAAAGAGATTAAACACAAAATACTGTATAATTCCACTGATAGGAAATTCTAGAAAAGGTACATCTATATGATGAGGAGCTTTGAGGTATTGGAAGTAGAATGCCTCTAGGTTCAATCCTCAAAACAAAAAATAAATATACATATTCATATTCTCTTTTTGGTATGAACATATGGCACCATCAAGAAAGTGAATTATTCTTGACTCAGGGATTTATAATAAACTAGGCGTGGTGGTGCATGCTTGAAATTCCAGTACTTGGGAGGCTGATACAGGAGGATCACAGGCTCCCAGTCAGCCTCAACCAGTTAGGTCCTCCACAACTTACTGAGACCCTGCTTCAACATAAAGAATAAAAAATAGGGCTGGGGGTCTAGCTTGGAAGTAGAATGACCCGGGGTTCAATCTCTAGTACCACTAAAAGAAAAAGAGGAATTTATAATAACTAAACACAATCCATTTTTTACATCCCTACTACCTCCTCTTAAAATTTATACATACATCATTCATTCACTCTTTTTGCTGCTGTTGTTACTGGGGATTGAACCTACAGGTATTCTACCACTCACCTAAACCCCAAGCCACCTGTTTAATTTTAAAACAGGGTCTCACTAAGTTGTTGAGTATCTCAGTAAGTTCCCAAGGCTGTCCTTAAAAATGTGATCCTCATATCTCAGCCTCACCAATACTGGGATTACAGGCCTGTACCACCATGTATGGCAAAATATAATTTCTTGATTTTTTTTCTTTTGTTAAATAAAAGCACATATTTCTAGCTCTATGCTCTGAAAAGGCACAAAGCTACAATATTTAGAAATGGTTACCCACAATACCTCGACTATCCCAACAAAACGGAACTAGGGTTCTTGGAAAAAAATTTAATTTTAGGTTTGGGAAAGAAAATGTACACAATTTATCTAGGGCAGATATATGATGTCAGAAAATAGGCTATAAAGGATTAATAAAGTTTAAAAAAATTTTTTTTATGGTAAAGTTTTTCTTTTTTTTGCAGTACTGAAAATTGAACCCAGGGGCATTCTACCTCAAAGCTACATACCCAGCCCTATTTTTTATTCTTCATTTTGAAACAGAATTTCATTAAGTTGTGGAGGGCCTCACTAAGTAGCCGAGGTGGGCCACGAACCTTGGATCCTCCTGTCTCAGTCTTCCATGTACTGGGATCACAATCATGTGCCACCATGCCTGGCTTTTTTTTTTTTTTTTTGGTGGTACTAGGGATTGAATTCATGGGCATCTACATCTGGGCTACACTTCCAGCTCTTTTAATTTCTTATTTTGAAACACTCTTCTTAAAGCGGTTATCTTCCTGTTTCAGCCCCCCAAGTACTGAGATTATAGGTGTGGGCCAAGTATGGCTCATTTTACCTGTGAAATATTTGTATCCCTATCCTAAAAATTGAACTTTGAGCTTATTACTGACCAAGTGACTATAAGAAAAATGTTAAATAGAGGAACAACTTCAACAATAGTGAAGGTGATCTGTGAGAAAAACATAAATGATATGAAAAAAAGAAGCAAGGGGCCAACTATTAAGAAGCCTATGAGCTATATCAAACAAAGCAGCTATAAACTATAAAAATACATTTTTAGATAGTCGGGAAAATATGAACATTAAATATATATTAGCTATTATGGAATAACAGTTATTTATTTATATTTTTGTGGTACTAGGGATGGAACTCAGGGGTGTTCTACCTCTGGCACTACACTCTCAGCTCTTGTTTTATTTTCTATTTTTGAAACAGGTTCTCACTAAGTTGCTGAGGCTGACCATGAATCTGACATCCTCCTGTCTTGTCTGTCTATGTAACTGGGATTACAGAAGTGGGCCACCATGCCAGGCAAAAAATATTTATTTAGGTAGAGATGATACTGTTTCCTAAAAGTCATTATCTCTTAAGAGATAAATACTAATGTGCTTGTGGATAAAATGATATAAAGTCTAACATTAATTTATAAATTATTGTAGCAAAAAAGAAAAAAAGATGAAAGGATAAAACAAAATTGATAAAATGCTCACAACTTCTGAAACTAAGTGATGAATACATTTAAATTTTTCTGAGATTAAAAAAACTAAAAATACACTAGGAGATAAACATTTCTATTCATGGAATTTTACAAAAACACTAATTGTGGTTTAATTCTACACCACTAAAGAAAATTCCATGCATTTATTAACATGACAAATAATGTAATTCTGTATTTAATGTAATCTGTTACTCTATAGATCTCATATTTAACAAGGAACTGGAGTTTATGAAGAACTGATCTTCTATAAAATTTTATATTATCAGAAGTCAAAATTAACACTCACGTTTTGAAGAAGTTGCTCAAACCAATCATATCCAGTATCTCTGCATGCTGCAACCTAAGAAGAAATAGGTGATTAAATTATCAAAATTAGAAATTTCTATGTTTATTTCTTTATGGTATTGGGGATTAAACCTATTGGTGCTCTACCTCTGAGCTACACCCCCACCCATATTTTATTTTATGTATTTTTTTTCTTTTTTGTGGTACTAAGGATGGAACCCAGGGGCATTCTACCTCCGGGCTACGCTCCCAGACATATTTTATGTTTTATTTGGAAACAGGGTCTCTTAAGCCAGCTGAGGCTGGCTTTGAACCTGCATGATCCTCCTGTCCCAGCCTCCCAAGCACTGGCATGCGCCACCATGCTTGGCTTATTTTTTGTTTTGAAGTAGGGCTTGCTGAGTTACTCTGCACTAGCCTTGAACCTGTAATCTTCCTGTCTCAGCCTCCCAAGTACTATGATTACAGGCATGTGCCACCACGCCGCCCAGCTTCCTCAGTTTTCTCAATTTAAAACGTTTATTTTTGCTCAGAGGTATAATAGAATGTCCCTGGGTTTAGTCCCCAGTACCACCACAAAACACACATACACAGACAGTTAAACTATTTTTTCTAGTAACTTAAAACATTTGCTGATGTTATAGAATTTTACTCTTAAAATATGTTAGAAGACATTAAGAAAATTAATATACTGAAGATTAATATTCTACTAAATTTTATTTATTTGTTTATTTATTTATTGTACTACTGAGGATGGGACCCAGGGACATTCTACCTCTGAGCTGTATTCCCAGTCCTATTTTCTTTTTTAATTCTTTATTTTGAAACAGGGTCTCACTGAGTTGCAAAGGGCCTCACTAAGTAGATGAGGCTGTCCTTGAACGGTGATCCTGTCTCAGCCTCCCAAATGCTGGGATTACAATGTGTACCACTATGCCCGGCTAATATTCTAAATTTGAAACAATAACTAAATGATAAGAAAAAACTATAAGGTTTATTATTCTATCTCTCTTTCCCTCTCTTTTTTGGTGGTCATACTAGGGATCCAACCCAGGGGTGCTCTACCTCCAAGCTATACCCACAGCCCCTTTTTTGATTGGAAGTAAGTCTTACAAGGTTGCAGAGAGTCTTGCTAAGTTGCTGAAGCTGTCCTTGAACCTGAGATCCTCCAATCTCAGCCTCCCATGTACTGGGATTACATTATAGGCATGCATTACCATGCCTGGCTCTGTCTCTATTCCCGTACCTTTTCCCCTCTCTGTTTTCAGCTTTGGGGATGAATATTAGTGCTTACATCAATTAGTGCTTATAACTAAGAAGCTGGGGTATGGTGGAAACATCAACCTCATCTTATTTGTATTCCTTGAGGAACTTCAGAAATATAAAAGAGCAGGTATTAACCAAAAATCTCATCACACTGTTTCTCTTTTCTCCACTTCATAAGATGGGGTGGGCCTGAAGATTATATCCACAGTGATCACACACATGTTTCTATTCTTACCACATCAGTGATGTTTAAAATTTTCCTTGTCATTGCTTCTTTGTCATTGTGTGGAGTTGGTGTAAACCAGAGCTTTTGGAATGTCTCATTTACTAATTTCTAGAAGAAAGCAAATTTCAAATTAAATAAGTACAACAAATATGGCAAAATCTCAAACCTAAGTTCTCATTAAGACTCAATGCAAAGCTATAACTACCATAAACCAAATTCCCTCACTAATAAAATCACCACCAACTTCTCAAGATTAAAACCATTTCAATTTGGTATAGATATTAAATAATTTGGATGGGTGATGATACTATGTCTAGCAAGAACTTTTGTATGTAGCATACACTCAAATAATGTTTTTGATCAAAACAAAAGCCATTCTTACTGCTTTTAAGAGAGACAATCTTACAGTTTGCTAAACTTTAAAAGAGGGGATAAATATATAATTAAATGCATATGGAAATTAAATGGAAGAACTTAGGACTCAACTTTTCAGAAAGCATTTATTTACTAATTTGATAATCAAGAACATACCATATGAAAATAAAAATAATTTCAATCAGATGATAAACTTTTTAGATAGAATGCATTCTCTACAGTGACATAAGTAAATATTATAATTGCTGAACTTGTTAAGAAATGTCAAATTTTATTAATATACAATCTAGAAATTAAAAAGTATCAAAGTATATTTTTTCATATTTTAATTTATACTTTATCATAAAGTATAAATATTTTATCAAACTATAAATTAAAAATGTTGATTTACTATGAAATGTGTTTATATGTATAAATAAAAAAATTTAGATGTGATAAACAATTATTTCAAACATTAAAAAAACAAATTTTACATTAGTCACTGTTTCATCTTACCTTAATGCCCTCTTCATCATTGACCCTGCGAATCATTTTTACACACATTTCTGTAATTTTTGGAAATGTTGGTTGCTCAATACAGATGTCTCTTAGAATCTTTATTACCCTTTTCCTGACACTGATACCAGTATCCTAAGAAGAAAAGGGTATTTTGAAATGTTAGAAAAATTGAGATGCTTTACGCATGTGAAATTTGATTAAATGAAATTGGAAAGGTATGGTGATGCATTCCTGTGATCCCAGTACTTGGGACACCTGAGACAGGAGCACTAGAGGTTCGAGACCAGCATGTGATAACTTAGTGAGATTTTGTTTTAAATTAAAAAAGCTGGAGGTGTAGTACAATGGTAGAACACCCCTGAGTACTTCAATCCCTAGGTAAAACACACACACACACACACACACACACACACACACACACACCACGTAGATACATATAAGCATTGTTTATTCTTTGTTAACACGATATGAAATGGCCCACATATTTATTCTTTATATGCTTTCTTATTAAAATTACTATAAATATGAGTAACATCATTATATACTCTTTACAAACTTGCCAGAATTAAATGAAATAAAAAACATAAAGCTTTTAGAATAGTGTTTAGCATTTATATAGCCTATGAACTATCATCTTATAAAGTAGACTTAACAAAAATAGTTAACCTGAACCTAATAAAACTTTTAATACTACCATATAATTTATAGGTAATGAGAAACACAGGACCAAATTAAAATAAAGTAAGCCATGGGAAAATAATAAAACTCCTGATCTTTTTTTTGTGTGGTTTTCAGGATTGAACACAGTGGCATTCTACCTCTGAACTATACGCCCAGCTGGATTTTTTATTTTGAAACTAGGTCTTGCTAAGCTGCTGAAATTGGTCTTACACCTGCAATCCTCTTGTCTTAGCCTACCAAATATTCAGATTACAAGTGTGTACCACCATGCCCAACTCCTGGTCTTTTTAACCAGTTAGTATCATGGGGGAAGTATGTAAAAAAGTGTAGAATGGTAATTTTTTTTTTGTGTGTGTGTGTGGTACAAGAGATTGAACACAGGGGCATTCTGCCTCTGAGCTATACCCCCAGCCCTTTTTATTTTGAAACAGGGTCTTAATAGGTTGCTAAGGCTGGCCTCAAACCTGGAATTCTCCTGTCTCAGCCTTCCACATACTGAATTACAGGCATGTGTTATCATGTCTGGCTAACAATCTTCAATTTTAAGACATGATCCCCAAATGCAATTTGTTATCTGTTAGGATTCTGATGCTAAAAAACAGGAAGAAAAAAAGGGCTTATAAAGACAGTTTTGGGACAGAGGATTTGACAATTAACTGATTGTTATACAATCTTAGGGAACACTAGCTTAGTAAGGTAAAATAATTTTATTTACATAGAACAGTATCCTTTTTGGTGTTACCAGCTGATAGTAAAATGTTTATAATTTAATTGAAAATAATTTAGCACTTGGGTGTGGTGGTCCCAGTACTTGAGGAGCTGAGACAGGAGGATCCTCAGCTACTTAAGTGAGGCCCTTGGCAACTTAGTGAGACCCTGTTTCAAAGCAAAAAAATAAAAATAGTCTGGTGGTGTAACTCAGAGGCACAATGCCCCTTGGTTCAATCCTTAGTACTGCACGAGAAAAAAAAAAAAAGTATAGGTGAAATATTATTATCAAAGTGTGTGTGTTTTTGTGTTAATTTATGGGGACTGTTGAAGCTAGGGACACTCTAACACTGAACAGTAACCACAGCACACTGCACCCCAATTTTGAAACAGGTCTTGCTAAGTTGTTAAAGCTGTCCTCTAACTTGAGATCCTCCTGTCTCAGTCTCAAGTCCAGGCAATACAGATGTGCCTCACTGTGCCCAAGTAAGAGTTTTTAAAATAAACAAGAAGCACCAGACACCATACAAAATTATTAACTTCTAATAAATAGTTTATTAATCCTGAAAATATTTTAGGATATTTTAATAGAATTATATCTGTCAGATTCCATTAGACATTTGGGAATCCTGCTGATTATATATATCCTTCACTTTTGAAAGATTGAAGCACTAACGGAAAAGTTATTCCATCCTTTGCTTATTCATTTCTCAATGAAGATTTAATACCTAATTGAGGCTGAAAGCTACTCTATCATGCTCAGTTGCTTAATACCCTGATACTTGTCTAAGATATATAAAATAAACTCTTGTTACAGAAATACCTAATCTTCTACACTAGTGCATTTATGTTGAATTTTACAAGAAGTCAACATAATTATGATGTAGACAACTGCTACAGTTCATAGATTAAGCAATACAAGTATAATATTCATATATGACATAATGTTACTTTTTAACAACGTTTCAAAGAGAAGAGGTGACTCTCAAAGGGCAAATTACATTAATTATAAAAATGGCAAAACAAACATACCAATATTCTTTCAATCAGCATATCATAATACTGTTCAGCAAGCTGAGGTCGACAAAGGACAAATCGACCTAGTAATTCTACTGCTGCTTCTCTAACACTAGTAGAGTTATCCATCAATCGTCCATGAACTCCTCGCTGCATATCAAGCTGAAGAAAAAGGAAGAAAATATAATTTATACTAAATAGAGCTCATATTAACTAGAAAACAAGGGTGAAAAGAATATTTTTTTGCACTCTTTACCCTTGCTAGAATACTGGGGTCTACAGCAACAACCTCAGATAAACACTTCATGGCTTTTGTTCGAACGGCAATTGCATTTTCACCAAGAACTCGTAGTATCTGCCAAGCAAACATTGACATTTTCTTTAATTTTAGAATACATAAAATATAGCATGAAAACATATTAAAAATCTATTATTTATCTCCTTTTGATCTGTATATAAGTGATCAAATGAGTCATTATGTTACTGATCCAATACTTCAAGAATCAGTATATACGGTAAGTCTTGTATTCTATACTTTGGGCCTTCCCTTTATCTTGGCACTCTGAAACACACTGCTATATTTCCTTTTCAAGAATCTGCTATGTGTAACTTTAATCAAGCATATTTTGTATCATATAAACATAATTTGATACCCAAATAATTTATTTTTATGACATAACCTATACCACATGTATGTATTCATACAGATATATATGCATTTATATGTGAGACAAGATTCAATATGTAAAGGATATGTAGAATGATACTGAGATAAATGCTACTTCCATGGTCCTCTAAGTATTTGTGCTCAACAATAAACAGATATTGTATGCTCTAACATAAGTACTCGCTATCAAAATCAATATCATTGTATTAAGGAATTCTGGTTTACTTTACCTGTGTCAAATAAATATCAAAGCTCTGGGCAAACGGCCTCATAGAGGCCAAGTATCGAACAATCAAGCAAGCATCTTCATAGTCCACAGTATCAGAGTTCATCCTGCAACAAAAAGTCAAACATTTTATTTACTTTCTTGTAAATAGGTATCAAGCTGGGTGTGGTGGTGCATACTTGTAATCCCAGCATTTGGGAGGCTGAGACAAGAGGACTGCAGTTTGCGGACAGCCTCAGCTACTACTTAGTGAGGCCCTCTGCAACCCAGTGAGACCCTGTTTCAAAATAAAGAATAAAAAACAGGGCTGGGGGTGTCGCTTGGAGGTAAAATGCCCCTGGGTTCCATCCCCAGCACTGCAAAAAAAAAAAAAAAGTATCAAAGATACTTCATATATATTTTCTTCTGGAACTTACTTTAATGTGCTAAACTGAGAAGGTGTGGTTTTGATAATGCTTCTAAGAAATTTTTTCCTGTTTTCAGCTCGATGCATAATTTGACCAGTTGTCTCAATTTCTTTTGCGTGATGTGTTCCTTCAGATGATTCTTCATCTTTTTGTGATTTCATTGCTTTTTCTGTTTCCAGAGTTGTGTCACGGAACCACTGGGCTATGTAAAATTTACGGGAAAACTGGAAAGAATTTAGATAGACTTAAGTTTACTGAAATTAGTAACATTTCCAAGTCATTAATAAAGCTAGAGTGTTCACAATTAGGCAGACGGTCATAAAAGTTTTCTTTAAGACAATTTATAATAAATAAAAGCAAATTTCAAAAAAAGCAAATTTCAAAAAAAGCTAGAAAATTTAGAGTATGCTGGATGACAGAAACTTTTATTTAACTTTGTTAAAATATTTAAATAATACTGGGTGTGGTAACACGCGCTTGTAATCCCAGTACATGCAAGAGTGAGAAAGGAGATCATAGATTTGAAGAAAACCTCAGCAAGTAGTGAGATTCTCATCAACCTACTGAGACCCATTTCAAAATAAAAATAAAATTTGGCTGGGACTGGTGTGGGTTTAAAACTCAGTATCACAAAACAAAACTTTATTAGTCATGTCCGAATATAACTTAAAACACAACTGTATTAAATATAGACTATTGTCATACTGCTTAACCAATGATAAATGATATCAGTACAATTAGATTAATAAAGTTTATAACAAATAGGTAAAATGCTGAATGCAGAAAACTCCATCTGTTTTCAAACCGTCTCTTACTTCTGCAAGGAATACACATACCGATTTTCACTGAAATAGTTTAACAAAGAGGTACACCTTAATTGTGTAAATAAAGATGAATAATCTGTAGAAGTTGGCTGAATAACTTAGTGGTCTCCAATTTTTTTCTTTTGGTAAAAAATAAAAATACTCCAGTACATGCATATTGTTTTCGAAAAAGTATTTTTAAAAATTTTTACATGGCTGCCGGGCGTGGTGGCGCACGCTTGTAATCCCCGCGCTTGGGAGGCAGAGACAGGAGGATGGCGCAGGTTCGAAGCCAGCCGCGCGTGCTAACTTAGGAGATCCTGTTTCCAAATAAAAATGTAAAAATAGGTCTGGGAGTGTAGTCTGAAGGTAGAAGGGCTTCCAGGAACCCCAGTATCACCAAAAAAAAAAAAAAAGTACATGGCCTATTGTTAAGACTATACATAGATTATGTAACAAACATGAGAATATAGTTAGAATTATATTTAAAAATAACTATATGAATAAGAATCTGACAGTTTTTTATGCTGGGTGTGGTGGCGCACTCTTGTAATCCCAGTACTTGGGAGGCTGAGACAGGAGGATTATGCGGGTTTGAAGCCAGCCTCAGCTACTTAGTGAGGCTCTTAGAAACTTAGTGAGATTCCGTTTCTAAATAAAGTATTAAAAAATAGGTCTGGGAGTAAAGCCCCTGGGTTCCATCCCCAGTACCACCAAGAAAACAAACAACAACAACAACAACAACAACAACAACAACAACAAAAACCCCAAAGTAAAAACCAAACTAAGTTTTTTTTTTTTTGGTGGGTCTGGAACCCAGGGGCATTCGACCTCCGAGCTATACCCCCTGCCCTATTTTTTATTCTTTATTTTGAAACAGGGTCTCACTGAGTTGCAAAGGGCCTAAGTAGTAGCTGAGGCTGTCCTTGAACCTCAATCCTCCAGTCTCAGCCTCCCAAATGCTGGGATTACAAGCGTGCGCCACCACGCACGGCTTCCAAACTAAGTTTTTTATATGCTAATAATCATCATATGTACTACATGGCCCATACTCAGTGTGAGGACCAAAGAGCTAGCCTAGATTCAAAGATAACCAATGGAAATACCCCAAATATTTCTCTTATCACACAAGTTCAGT
Source organism: Muscardinus avellanarius (assembly GCF_963383645.1). Taxonomy (NCBI): domain Eukaryota; kingdom Metazoa; phylum Chordata; class Mammalia; order Rodentia; family Gliridae; genus Muscardinus; species Muscardinus avellanarius. The sequence goes on along the minus strand of NC_137786.1, from coordinate 32,642,256 downwards.
ATACTACAATATCTGTAACCAGAATTCCATATAAATCAACCCATAACCATTATTTTCTGTTGAGATGACCAAATATTTCTTTCCTTCAAAATCAATATTCCAATTGCTGGGTGTGGTGCTGCACACTTGTAATCCCAGTACTTGGGAGACTGATACAAGAGGATCCAGGTTTGCGGACAGCCTTACTTTTTTTTTTTTTTTTTTTTGGGGGGGGGTGGTACTGGGGTTCCTGGAAACCCTTTTACATCCGGGCTACACTCCCAGACCTAATTTTTATATTTTTATTTGGAAACAGGGTCTCTTAAGCCAGGACGGCTGGCTTCGAACCTGCGTGATTTTCCTGTCTCTGCCTCCCAAGGGCGGAGATTACAAGTGTGCACCACCATGACCTTTGCAACTCAGTGAGATCATGTTTCAAAATAAAGAATAAAAACTAGGGCTGGGGGTGGAGTGCCACCATAGAATGCCCTTGGGTTCCATCCCCAGTACCGTAAAACAACAACAACAACAACAACAACAACAACAACAACAACAACAACATTCCAAACAATTTAAAAGTTTTCCTCTTCATGCAATTTCTCAATTTTCTTTTTTAGATTCAATTTAAATTAAAAAAGGACAAAAGAATCTTACCACTAATGAAGGATCAGTTTCAGTATTCTCATCCAAGTAATCAAGCAATGCCTTTTGTAACTGTTGGATTTCATCTTCTCCTCCAGAAACCTATAGAAAAAGATCAAATAAACAAAAAGATGTTCCTAGCATGTTTCAATAATTTGTCTAGACATAAAAACAAATCTGATAAGAAAGGGTTAATATTAAAAATGAAAGTCGGGCGTGGTGGCGCACGCTTGTAATATTAAAAATGAAAGTCGGGCGTGGTGGCGCACGCTTGTAATATTAAAAATGAAAGTCGGGCGTGGTGGCGCACGCTTGTAATCCCCCCACCCCTCGTACTTGGGAGGCAGATACGGGAGGATCCCGCAGGTTCAAAGCCAGCCGCATGCGCTGGCTTTAAGAGACCCTGTTTCCAAATAAAAAAGTATAAAAATAGGTCTGAGAGTGTAGCCTGGAGGTAGAAGGGTTTCCAGGAACCCCAGTACCACCAAAAAGAAAAAAAGAAATAACCATAGCAATAAAAAAAAAAAAAAACAATTTCGAAAAATATAAATTGATAGGTGAGGTTAGCCTTTATTTTTATAAATTACATTGTCATCTTTCTTTGAAAAAGCTCATAGGTAACTGATATAAAAATTATCAGAACAATGTATTAAGTCTTCAGAGGTACCAAGGCCCTGACACTGGTTTTCTGTTTGGGAAAAAAAAAAATTTTATTTAATCTAGCAAATGGAAATTTTTAATCAAATAGAAACTGCTATCATGTATATTATTATGAATTATATACTTGAGATACTATTTGAAAGGAGTACTGCATAAATATTTTTATTGATAATATGAAAATAGTATTTTATTGCATAGTTTATTAAATATATAACAGGTGAGATGTTCACCTATGTAGGTGCAGAAAGACTCTAAATCTTTCCTTTCTCTCAAGAATTATAGAGCCATACAGTTACATTCATGTTCACTGTTAATACTCTAGCAATTCTAGTTTTACCAGGTGAAATGCCAAAAATACACTTTAGGCTAATCTAGAAGGAAAGTGGTAAAAACAAAGATTAGAATAACCCAGATTCTGGGAGTATGTTGGAACTGCTACATTTACAAATTGGTCACAGCACTTTAGAATTTAGTGTTGAGAACCAAAAACATATTTACAAACGATCCTTCCCTTTAAGTTGTACCACCTATACAGTCATATGTGGTATAACAGGTCCTAGAACCAGTCTATGAAATACTAAAGATCACCTACCACCTATACCTTGGTTTCTACATTACCATTCACTAATAAGAAATAGGATTCTTTGGAGAAATAACTGATCTTGGGGCAGGGCTGGGGCAGGGAAAATAAAAGATGTCCCAGAAACACCTTGTGCCAGAAAGTCCTCAAAGAATGATAGGAACATGTAGCAAAAGGACATAAAAGTTAGTTCACACGGGCTCTTACTCATCAGATATAGGACAATTTGAGCATTTCAATAATCACAATAACAGATTATAATATAGTAGGAGTGGTAATATTATATAAATGATATAAATGGCAACTTTTCATTTTTGACAGCTATAAAACACACACACACACACATACACACACACACACACACACACACCAGGGATTGAACCTAGGGGCATTCTACCTCTGAGCTACACCCCATCCCCTTTTATTTTTATTTTGAAATGTCTCACTAGTTGCTGAGTTTGTCCTTGAACCTACGATCGTCCAGTCTCAGCCTCACAAGTACTGGGATTACAGGGTGCACCACCAAGCCTGGTGGCAGTACTACAGATATTTAAAAGCCCCTGGGTTACATCTCCAGTACCACCCCCTGAAACAAAACTATGTTTTTTATATGCTAACAAATCATATCAGCTATATTACATAACACACACACTCTCTGTCTGTCTGTCTGTCTCTCTCGGATTGAACATAGGGGCATTCTACCTGAGCTACACCACATCCCTTTTTATTTTTTATTTTGAAATGTCTCACTAGTTACTCAAACAAGAGTTCTCTTGTTTGCAGAGATATACACTAAGTAGTGACTCAAGCTTTAGTATTCAATATTATCACTCAGAGGGCTTAGTAACTATGGATTGCTTCACTCTGAGAATTTCTGATTCAGTAAATAAAGAAAAAGTCCTAAAAATTTATATTTTTAACAAGTTCCCAGGTAATGTCAACACTGATGCAGATAAACTATTACATTTAAGAATTCAGGGGGAAGCCAGGCGTGGTGGCGTATGCTTATAATCCCCGCGCCTGGGCGGCGGAGACAGAGGATTGTGCTGGTTCAAAGCCAGCCTTGCTGGTTTAAGAGACCCTGTTTTGAAATAAAAAATATAGCTGGGCGTGGTGGCGCACGCTTGTAATCCCTGCATGTTTGTAATCCCTGCACGCTTGTAATCCCTGAGGTAGAAGGGCTTCCAGAAACCCCAGTACCACACACACACACACACACAAAAAAAAAGTCTGGAAGTGTAGCCTGGTGGTAGAAGGGTTTCCAGGAACCCCAGTGCCGGGGGGGGGGGGGATGCAGGGAATAATTAGGGCATTATGTTTGTTACTTCAGAAAAGATTAAAAAAAAATGCATATAGAGACACACATATATATGTATACTTTTCAAGAATGATAAAGCAAATGTCATAAATTTTCAGGAATTAAGCAACTGGGGTGGAGGGTTTATGGCAAGTTTTTTTGTACTATTCTTTTAACTTTTCTAAAAGGTTGAAATTGTTTTAAAATATAGAATATGCATAAAAATTAGAGGTGTTTCTACCAACAAAAACACAGTTATGAACATAAGAATTGAAAGAAAAAAAGAAGAGTTGCATATGACAGAATTATTGCCATTCATCCACACTTTTTTTTGGTGCTGAGTATTGAACCCAGAGGCATTCTACCCCCAGATTGATTTTATTTACTTGGAAACAGGGTCTCATTGAATGTGGATGGCCTCACTAAGTTGCAGAGCCTGGCTTTGAATCTGCAGTCCTCCTGTCTCAGCCTCCCAAGTACTGGGATTATAAGCGTGTGCCACCATGCCCAGCTTGCATCCAAACTTTAAGGAAAAGAATATATGAAGAAATAAAACGAGGACTTCCGGGAAGATGGCGACCGAGAAAAGCGGGGCTTAAGAGCCCCGCTAACAACCAATCTCCATTACCACAAAATCAGCGCCTTTCATAGCCAGAAAACACCATCACCAGAGAAACAAAAAAATCACCAGGCTCCAGAGAGAAAGCGGACTGAGAACAGAACTCAGAGCCACAGAAGAGATACACCGGCCTCATGCCTGAGGACACGGCAGCAGCGCCATACTGCCGGCGGCAGCGGAGAGTTCACCGGACGGCTACAGCAAGCCGAGGTGAGCCGCTGCGGAACAGCCAGGCAGGATTTCTCGGCACAGGGAGCATCTAAAGCCCCCAGTGGCTGAGCTCAGCACACGCTGCAGGGATTCAGAGTGGAACTCAAAACCAAGAAGAAATAAGCCAGCCTCACGGCTGAGGGCGTAGCAGCGGTGCCATATTGCCACCGGCGGCAGCAGCAGCAAATTCACCGAGTCCAGTACAGCTACATCTGCGTACTCAAGAACAGTGAGTCAAATTGCGGGCCACAGAGGAGAAATCCCAGTACTGTACTCCCTGGGACTTGACCCAGTGGGGGAGGGGCGGTGGCAGAGATATCACACCATAGGAGAACGTGCAACCTGGCACCCCCCACAGTCTAAAGCAGCCTCTATCAACTCTCTGGGTCGGAGACTCTGTGATACAACCCAGTAAAGGAGTAGTGGGGTCTGAGATACTACTGACTTGAGATCCAGAGCACCTTAAGTGAAGTCATAGTGACCCAAGGGAAGAACCCAGAGAAGGCACAAACTTCCGAAATCATGGGAAAGAGGAATAATACTGGAGCAATGAATGCCCACAACCCCACAACATCAGAACCTGATAAAACAGAAAATCAGAGATTTCTAGAAGATCAAATCAGGAAAACAACTGTAGAAATAATAGAGGTGCTTCGAAAAGAACTCAGAGAGAGCCAAAAAGAGATAAAGGATGCAATTAATGAAGTAAAGGCCTCAATTCAAAGCACAAACAACCGATTAGAACACATGGAGAACAGAATCTCGCTCTTAGAAGATGATCATTCCAAAAATGAACGCATAGTTTCTAATCTAGAAAAAAATATCCGACAGCAGGAATCTGATATTGAAGAAATATGGGCCCATTTTAAGAGAGCTAACCTAAGAATAATTAGAATAGAGGAGGGAAAAGAAAGTGAAACCAAAGGGATCAACAATCTCTTCAAGGAAGTAATAGCAGAAAATTTTCCAAACACAGAGCAAGAGGTTGATACAAAGGTCCAGGAAACTTATAGAACTCCCTTTAAACAGGATCGGAGAAGAGGATCCCCACGCTACATAATTGTCAAAATGACCAATGTGGAAGCCAAGCAGAGAATCTTAAAGGCAACAAAAACAAAGGGCCAAGTGACATTCAGAGGCAAACCAATTAGAATCACTCCAGACTTCCCAAACCAAGTCATGAGAGCCAGAAGGGCTTGGAGTAATATATTCCAAACTCTGAAAGAAAACAACTTTCAGCCAAAAATTTCCTACCCAGCAAAACTTTCTATCAAATTAGATGGGGAAATAAGAAGCTTCCATGACAAACAGAAACTGAAGGAATTTGCCGGGTGTGGTGGCGCACGCTTGTAATCCCCGCGCTTGGGAGGCAGAGACAGGAGGATCGCGCAGGTTCGAAGCTAGCCGTGTGCGCTGGCTTAGGAGACCCTGTTTCCAAATAAAAATGTAAAAATAGGTCTGGGAGTGTAGCCCGGAGGTAGAAGGGCTTCCAGGAACCCCAGTACCACCAAAAAAAAAAAAAAAAAAAAAAAAAAAAACTGAAGGAATTTATGTCTTCAAAACCAGCACTAGAGAAAATACTCAAAGAGATTAACTACAAAAAAGAAATAGGTAACACACACCAGAACCAGAGAAACATGATTTCCCATCCAACAGACAACTAAGATTGGTTATCTGTGGAGATTCATTATTTATGTTAGTCTTTTACCTATCTCTAAATGGTACTGTTTGCATTTATTGTTGTTAATTTTTAGGATTTCTAGTTGGAATATTAATATACCTTCAGATATAGCATTTGGAAGTATTTTATCCCATTCTATTAGTAACTTTTAACTCTGTTTACATTGTCTTTGGATATACAATATATTTTTTTATTTTTTAGGGAGATTGTATACTCTTCTGTTGCCTGTGCCATTGAAATCATATCCAAGAAATCACTGCCAATTTCAATGTTGTGAGGTTTTATGACCCAGATTTTCTCCTAAAAGTTTATAGTCTTAAGATTTATATTTAGGTCTTTTATCTATTTTGAGCTAATATTTGTATATGGGATTGGGTAAGGGTCCAATTTTATTCTTTTCCATATATTTATTATTTTTCAACAATATTTAGTTAAAAGATTATTATTTCCACCACCAAATGTTCGTGGAAACCTTGTCAAAAATAACTTGACAATATAGGGAAGAATTTAGCTCTAGGCTTTTATTTAACTCCAATGGTTTATATATCTGCCTTAAGAATAGTACTACACTGTTTCAATTATTGCAGCTTTATATGGTTTGAAATCAGAAAATATGTATCTTCTAGCTTTGTTCTTTTTCAAGATCATTTTGGGTATCTAGAGTCCATATTCCATATTAGGATAGATTTTCTTTTTCTGAAAAATAAATATATAAATATATGATAGTTTCACCTAAAAAAAATAGGAAAAAAAATATACTCTGGTAAGAAAGAAAGTAAAAAGAAATATTGAAATGTTATCTTTAAGTCATCAAAAGCTTGGTATCAGACAAATGAAACTGTTATGTGAGATTATCATTTTTAATTTTGGATAAATTGCTATAATACTAGATGTCAACCACTAAGCCAAGCATGGGAAGGAGGGATGGAGAGGGAATGGGGTGGGGATTGGGTAGGGGCTGACTGGGCGACGTGTGCATGTATGTCTACAAAAGTTTGTATCCCACTATGATGTATGAATACAGTGCACCAATAAAAAAATAAATAAATTTTTAAAAAAGAAATAATAACAGGAAAAAAGGAAATAAAACGCCTTTTCCTCAAGATGAATACTATCTAATAGAATAAATGAAAAAAAAAAAAAAAAAAAGGCCTACTTGCCCCAGCCCCAAAAGATGCACACATTCAAAGGTACAAAATTATCCAAACGGTCATTCTAAATCACCATCTCAGTAAACCAAATATGTAAATAAAACTATATCAAACTAAATGTATCTTTTCTTTTGATGGTGGTGGGGACTGAGGAGCCTCAAGCATACTTAGGCAAGTGCTCTACCACTAATCTATGTCCCCATCTAACCCAAATATAAAATAGTATTATACATTCATCAATGAAGTTCACAAAAAGAAAAGTAAACTAAGAATGCATATTAGCCAGTAAAAGTTCCTGTTAGAGCATAATTCACCCTAAAGTATTATTTTTTTTTCTTTGGGGTTTTGAAAAGCCCATGTTTAGAATTATAAATTTTATCTTGAGTCTACAAAATGAAACACAAATTTAAGAACTTCTAAAGAGAGAATCACAGCTTCACTGCCAGGCCCCGCCAACTTAGTGAGGGCTCTGCAACTTAGTGATACCCTGTTTCAAAATAAAAAGTAAAATATTTCTCTAAAGGAAAATGCCTCTGGGTTCAATCCCTAGTACCCCCACCTCCAAAAGCGCCAAAAAACCCCTAAATCAATCAATTAATTATTATTTATCCCCATAATTTTAGTCTTTTATTTCAAATACCTGTTTTAAAATTCGTTCAATAGACCCTTGATCCATTTTGCTTGTAACAGCATCTTTCCTTAGTCGTGCAGCAACAGTTCCAAGATAATCAAGAGATGCCACTCTTAAAGCCATTTCTGTGGATTTGTTACTAAACTGATGAACCTAAAGATCAAAACAGTTTTACATTTAATAGATTTGTAACAATATCTTTATTAGAAATTTATCATATAAATTTTAAATCAATACTTTATTATTTGGAATTTAAACATTTTTTTCCCCTGTAGTACTGTGAACATTTCTGGAATGTGAACATTTTCATCTGCTAAAAAATTATACATTATACTTAGGAACACAGTTACTTTTTTTTATATGCAGGCTCAACTGCTTATTGGTACAAAATGGAATATAACTGAGTAAAAATTTCTTAGGATATAATGTGATGCCTACAAAACATTATTATAGTTTCAGAACAATATTAATGTATTTTCTAGTTCACAAAAGTTCTCAAAAGCTTTTTAACAATTTATACCCTATACGCCCAAATGTTTAAAAACAAAAAGAGAAATAACAAAAATATTTTTCATTTCCTTATTTTATTACATGAAGACCAAAAACTGCACTCCCAATATATATATATATATATATATATATATATATATATATATATATATATATATATATATATATATGTATATATTTTATGGTGCTGGGGATTGAACCCAGGAACATTCTACCTCCAAGCTACTTCCCCAGCCCTATTTTTTTTTTTTTTTTCTTGGTGGTACTGGGGATGGAACCCTTCTACCTCTGGGCTACACTCCCAGACATATTTTATATTTTATTTGGAAATGGTCTCTTAAGCCAGCAAGGCTGGCTTCAAGAGTGAGCAATCCTCCTGTCTCCACCTCCCAAGCGCAGGGATTACAAGTGTGTGCAAACATGCCCAGCTCCAGCCCTATTTTTAATTCTTTATTGTGAAACAGGGTCTCACACTAAGTTGCGGAGGGCCTCATTAAGTAGCTGAGGCTGGCTGAGAACCTGGGATCCTCCTGCCTCAGCCTCCCAAGTACTAGGATTACAAACGTGTTGTCACCATGCCCAGCATAAAAGTATTTTTAAAGATAATGAAGGGTTCACATTCGTTTCATGCTAAATAAATTTAGACTTACTGCTGTGATGTTATTTTAACTAATATAACATCCCCAAATTGAAACTAAAATCTTAATATTATGTAAAATTAAAATACTAAAATTCAGATTTTAAAGTCTTCCACAAGTTACTAACAATCTAGTGTACAGTTATACACATGCAAAAATAAATTCAATGTTCATATTTCCTTACACATTTTTAAAGAATTCATCATCTGTGAATCAGAGTACATCCTCATTATGTTGTCTTCTAGAAATGTAATAAGCTTTAAATGCTATACTCTTACCAACAGTCTCCCTAACAAACTAAGGAGTAGTTCAGCAGCTGGCCATTCAGGCTTATTGACTGTTGAAAGAAGGTCTTGAACAAAATTTTCAAAGAGTGGTCTATAATCTTCTTCGCCTTGCTTACTACCACATCTATTCCAAGACAAAAGAAAAGAAAAGAATGGCAATTAAGGTGATATGTCTACTAACATAACTGAATTTTGTTAACTAAATTTTCTTTTCTTTGTATTTAGTAACAAGGTATATGATAGTATGTTATTTTCTCTCTTTTTTGGAGGTGGTGTTATGGGAATGAAACCCAGGGGCCCTCTACCTCCTGGCTACACTCCAAGACCCATTTTATATTATTTATTTAAGGGTCTCTTAAAAGCCAGTGGAGGCTGGCTTCGAACTTGCGCGATCCTCCTGTCTCCACCTCCCAAGCGCGGGGATTATAAGCGTGCGCCACCACGGCCAGCTGATAGTATGTTAAATAAAATGTGGTCTAAGATGAATATTTCTCAAATCCCAATTTTCCTCTAATACAGAGAATTTGTTTATTAACCAAAATTAATATCACTCTGTGACAAGTATAACACCTCAAAAAAGTCACAGGTTTTTCCTTTAAACAATTATCATATGATAAATTATTACTTTTATCTATCTATCTATCTATCTATCTATCATCTATTTTGGATACAGGGTCTCACTAGGTTGATGAGAGTTTCACTAGTTGCTAAGGCTGTCTTCAAACCTGCGATCCTCCTATCTCAGCCTCCCAAGTACTAGGATTACAAGCATGTGCCACCACACTCGGCTTATCATATGATAAATTCTTATGAAGGCTAAGTAACCTCTCCACAGACTTCGCTATTCAAGTACAATGCCCCACGATTTAGTAAAGAAAAATTATAGAACTTTAGAACTTTATTTTTTTTTTTTTTACCTTTTTGGGGGATGAGGTTACTGAAAATGAATCTAGGACACTCGAACTCCAAGCTACACTCCCAGCCCTATTTTATTTTTATTTTGAAACAGGGTCTCACTAAGTTGATGAGAATCTCACTACTTGCTAAGGCTGTTCTCAAACCTGCAATCTTCCTGTATCAACTTCCCAAGTACTGGGATTAAAGGAGTATGCCACCATGCCGGCTCCATCTAGTACTTTAACTTTGGGGGTCCAACATAAGCAAGTCCACCAAATTTTAGATTTGTAATACTCTGTCTTGTTTTAAAGTTTAAGAAAACAAAGACCAGGGACATGTACTTAAAGTTTAGATTATGGCAAGAAACTGGATTAATCTTTTTGCTACATGAACTATTCTCTACATTGTGGAAAATAAAAATTAGATTTATGTTAATTTCACTCACTTTTTAAGAAAGATGGAAAGAAAGTTTTGGGCTGTTCGCATAGCTGTTTCATAAGAGTTAGTAATGACAACATCCTGGTCAACCTAGAGTGAGAAAAATGAATTTATACATACATAAGAAATAATAGAAAAGTTATCTCAGCTGCAAATATCATGTTATTATTGCATAGAGGTAATACATATTATTTACTTTGTTATTCATGTGTTGCTTTGGGGATTGAACCGAGGGGTGTTCTACCTTCGTACCACACACCTGAATCTATTTTTTATTTTCATTTTTTGATACTGGGGCTTGAATTCAGAAAGATTAAAATGGTTTGCATGCTCCATGACTTGAAAATTTGAGTCAGAATCAGACTTCACTCAAGTCCAATCATGAATACCTAATTAAGAACTTCAGTTTTATAAGAACATCAGAGAATACTGGTGTTTCTATTATACATTAAGGTAAAAAGTCAGAAAATTTTGAAAATATTTCCTTACTTTTTTATTTGAGTCCTCTTCTGAGTTAGAGTCCTTCTCTGATGATGGTAAGTGTACTACACATTGAATAAGTTGTAAAACCAGTGCTGTAACCATCTGAATATACATAGGTTCTCCATCCATATCACTACTATTTAACCTTTAAGTAAAAAAAATTTAAATTATATAGAACATGAAGATAATCTTATTTTACAAGTTAACCATCATTTGAAAGTTTCAGTTTTATCAAAATTTCTAAACATTATATTTAGTGCTTATGTCAGTGTTTTTATGTCTAATTATTATTATTATCATTATCATTATTATTATTATTATTTTGCGGGTCTGGGGATGGAACCCAGAGGCATTTGACCTCCGAGCTACACCTCCTGCCCTATTTTTTATTCTTTATTTTGAAACAGGGTCTCACTAAGTTGCAGAGGACCTCACTAAGTAGCTGAGGCTGTCCGCAAATCGCGATCCTCCGGTCTCAGCCTCCTGAATGCTAGGATTACAAGCATGTGCTACCACGCCCGGCTATGTCTAATAATTTTTAATGAGTTAGAAAAAGTACCAAATAAATGCCTATGTATGCTCAGATAATTAAATAGAAAAGTATATTTAATACAAATTTCTATACTTTTTATTCGCTGTAGATAAAAGTTTACAATGAAGAACTCTCGAATGTTTATTAGAATGATTTTTAAAAATGATAAAAAGTCTTCCAAAGTTTCCAAATGCCCACACATTCTGTCAATTATCTAATGAATGAAGTGGTCATCTGGTATCATAATCTGCTACACAAATCAACTCTCATTTTCTGTGCTACAGTATGAGGTCAGTGGCACATATTAACACTCAATTACTTAGTATTTTTTCTTTATATATTGTACAAATGTAAGCTTTTTTTGTTTTTTTGTTTTTGCAGTACTGGGGATGGAACCCGGGTCATTCTATTTCCAAGCTACACCCCAGCCCTATTATTTATTCTTTATTTTTTAACAAGTTGCAGAGAGCCTCACTAAGTAGCTAAGGCCGGTTGTGAATCCATCATCCTTCTGCCTCAGTCTCCCAAGTACTGGGATTACAAGCATGTACCACTATGCCTGACTCAAGAATTATGTGTTGATAGATTTTATTTGAGTTTTAACAGAGAATAGATGTTTATTAATGCACAATTAGTCCAAAAATGATTAAGATAACAATAATTATTTTACAAAAGGTGGCTTTTAAAATAATCTAAAATAAATCTATATTAATCACCCAAGAATTTATTTATTTTTAAATTTTTTTGTGGTATTGGAGATAGACCTCTATGCTACAACTCCAGACCATTTTATATTTTATTTGCAAACAGGGTCTCACTAAGTTACTGAGAGCCTCACTAAGCTGCTAAGGTTGGCTTCAAACCTACAATCCTCCAGTATCAACCTCCAAAGTACTGGGATTACAAGCATTGCGCCACCATGCCCACCCTCACCCAAGAATTTAATAATTATGATAACAATTACCTTGTTGGCAGAGAGAATAACACTGACTACAGCAATATAACATTCTTTGGTTATAGCGTGCCTAGTGATTTAAGAACATATAATCCCATGTCCCTTCTCTATACTTTAGGTAATATTTCACCTTTTTTAAAAAAAATTTAATGTGCATACTTGTAAAATCCCAGTACTCGGGAGGCTGAGACAGTAGGACCACAGGTTTGAGGTCAGATTTAGCAAGTAGTCAGATTCTAAATCAACCTAGTGAGACCCTGTTTCAAAAATAAAAATAGAGCTCAGGTGTAGCTTGGAGATAAAATGCCCCAGGGTTCAATGGTCAGAGATAGAATGACCCTGGGTTTAATCCCCAGTAGAAATAAATAAATAAAAAGTAGAAAAAAATGAATGCCTTAATACCTGACAGATAAAGTTCCTTATCATAGCTCATAAAATCTTTCAATAGGCCTGATTCAATAGGCCATTATTTTCTATTGCTTTTTGTGTAGAGCATAGATGAGTTTTCCCTCCAGTGTCTGGAGATCCACACTGGAAGGAGGAATTTCTACTGGCATATACAGGCAGAGGTTAGGGAAGCTGCTAAGCATCTTGAAAGGCAAAGGAAAGCTCTGCACAACAAAACATTACTTGGCCCAAAATGTCAATAATGTCAAATGTGCTTTCCCACATCTAAGCTATTCTTCATGCTGTTCTGACAATATTACCTTTTTATTTAATTATTAAAATAGACACCAGACAGAAATGATAAAGAATAAATATATGATATTATAATAAAATGTAGTTCTTCATTATTTTGTTATAGTTACCTGAAGTTCCTTAAACTCCTCTTACTGGTTGGTAATCTTGCAAGTGAAGTAAAAATTTCTTCCAAAATTAACTGCCTATGTTTTTCATATCTTGAGAACACCTGTTTAGCAATTATAAAAGTACAAGTTAAACTTATTATAATAAAAAACAAGAACATGGTACAATTCCATGTAATAAAAACATTTTCTAGTATTCAGAATAAAAATATTTTCAACATCTTCAATGGTAATGACTTAAGATCCTACACTCAAATTTTGTAATTAATTATATTCTTACAGAAGTCAAAGAATACGCAGTTTCATTTAAAGGGGTATAATATCTTGGGTATGGAAATAGAACAAGATTTAAGTGATTTTAAATCATTCTGATTTTATTTTATTATTATTATTTTTTGTGGTACTGTGGGTGAAACCCAGGGGCTTTTCTACTTCTGGGCTACACCAGTAGACCTATTTTTTATTTTATTTGGAAATAGGGTCTCACTAACTTGCTGAAAGCCTCTCTAAATAGCTGAGGCTGGCTTCGAATCCGTGTGATCCTCCTGTCTCAGCCTCCCAAGTGCTGGGATTACAAGCATGCGCCACCACACCTGGCTCATTCTGATTGTTATAAATATTAAGAAATTTAAAAATATTTAGAAGTATCTTAAATTCAACAAAAGCAGAATAAGCCTACATGGAACAGAAAAAATGAATCCTCAGTTCACAAAATCTAGTGAGACACCAAAACACAGTTCTTATAGTGAAATGAATATACTAGAAATCAGGAATGTACATTAATTTTTGGAAGTCTGGATTAAGTGACATCAGTATTATTTTACTTGAAGGTAAATGAAAACATAATTATACTTACCGCAGTGACTAACTTAATGGCACATAATTGCAGTTCACTGACATTTTCTACAAAAAATGGGGTTATTCCCATTGATGAAACCTGAAAAGGAAAAAACAAATTAGTTACATATCTTTAGTTGATTTCAGTAACATTCTATCATACTGAATTCCAATAACATTCATAAACCTACCAGAAAATACTGGGAGAACATTTTCTTTCCCTCGCCTAGTCAGCATGTATTCCCTTCTCTGTTCCCTTTCTCTCAAGCATGTTAGCACATAAATCAGGTACGCTGCTTCATAGCTATCTTTCCTCTAATCTTCATCTTTTTCAATTTTTTTTTTTTTTTTTTTTTTTGGTGATCCTGGGGATTGAATCCAGGGGAATTCTATCTCTGAGCTACAACCCCTAGCCCTTTTTATTATTTACTTATTGTTTGTAGTCTGAAGATTGAACCAAAGAGCATTCTTTCTCTTAGCTATACCCCAGCCGTAGTTTATTTTTAATTTTGAAACAGGGTCTGTTAAATTACTCCATGCTGGGCTTTGAAAATGCTATCCTCCTGTTTTAGCCTACCAAGTACTGAAATTATAGCAAGTGCCTTCATGCCTGGCTCTGATCTCTATCTTTCAGATTGAAAATTCTATGAGAATATAAAGAAACAAAAAACATTTATTTTCCTGGATAAAATATTCTGACATATTATAAAAGAAAGAATTTATCTTTCAAAGAATTTGGAGTTTGGAATTTATATTACATTTGTCTTCTGCCCAAAATGTTTCTTCCTAAAACTCCCCTGAATTTTTACTTCTTCAGTTAGAAATAATGCTATCTGAATGGGAAAAGTTAACATAGTGCTGGCATTATTACTGAGTTGAAGAAGTTATGCTAGACTCAATTAGATTCTCCTCTTATATTGTTTTTTCTAGAAATTTACAAAATGCCTCAAAACAACTTACCTGAAGAATTGTGGTGTCTGTAAGAAGTTGTATCTCTAGCAATTCTGATAAGCTGCTAACAATGTCACAAACTTTGTTATAAAGCATTACTATTACTCTCTGCTTATGAGTAGAACATTTAGCCCGCTTTGCCTTTGAACTTAATAATCCTCCTAAAATGAAAAAAAATTCAAGATAAGAAAAATATTGGACTTCTAATATTTTTCCATAAACAGGTCTGAAACTGTTTTCTAAATTAAAAGAACAATTATTTTGGCATGTAAAAATGAAATCTAGCGAACAAAGCCGGTTATTTATTAAAAGAGAAACTATTCTCTATGGATATTCTATAAGAAACATTCTTATAACCATCTATAGCACATTTCAGTGGAATTAAATTCTTGAATCTAAAATATTACTTTATCATAACTTCTAATTCTTTCATTGGACTAAGGTAGCAAAAATTATATTTTTCTTAAAACTAACTTTTCATTATTATGCAAAAATAATCAAATATATTATATACACATAATCTATTTCATTGTTCATTAAATAAAAGTTAGGAATAGAAGAAAGAATATATATCTTGAATCAATTCATTTTATAGATTAACTACTATTGGGGGTAAAATTAGAAGTCATAATGAAAGCAGATGCTAATATTATCTCAAAATTTCTTTGGCCAGTAGAAATAATTTCAAATATACATAAATTACACAAAGGAACCCTATCCAAAATTCTTGGGACCAAAAAAATTTCAAATTCCAAAGTTCTTCAGATTTTGGAATATTTCCATATACTTTGCCAGTTGAGCATCCCTAGCTCAACAGTATAGAATAC
Organism: Muscardinus avellanarius; assembly: GCF_963383645.1. Lineage (NCBI taxonomy): Eukaryota > Metazoa > Chordata > Mammalia > Rodentia > Gliridae > Muscardinus > Muscardinus avellanarius. The sequence continues at coordinate 32,626,645 of NC_137786.1, read as the reverse complement.
TACAAACTCCAAAACTTTTAAGTGTTTTTGATGGCACTCAAAAAAAAGTTTCAGATTTCACAGCATTTGGATTTTCAAATTAGGGATACCCAATCTGTAGGTGCTAAACAAATCATAATTAAACAAGCATTATAGTAACTAAGATTTCTACCTTTTACTCAAATACCAAATCAAGGTCAATGTTTACTATGAGCTATGTAATCTAAAAATTTTGGTGCCATTCTGAATGATTGACTCATTTAACATGGAAAAATTTACAACAGATTATTTTGATATTTTATTTTAAAACTATCAATATAAAAGAGCAAACCAACCTCCATGGGGATCTACTCTGTAAACAGGATCATACTGAGGATAGAGTGTATTCTGCAAATGAAATTTAGTGTACTGTATAACTCTTTCAATTACATCTTCAATGTATACAGCTTTTGGCATGTTAGGGGATGTCATAATGTTGATAGTTGTAAGACAGGCATCTGCTGATTTTGTAACTCTCTCCATAATAAGGTCTCTCCATAATCTTTCTTCTTCTTCAGTATCATTATTCTGTAAGATAGCACATTATTAATGAAGTGGAAACAAACATATTTGTAGACCCAAAACATCAATAAAAATTATTATATATTTAATTCTCATGGGAAGAAAACACATTTGTGATGTGTATACTTGGAAAGAATATCCAGAACACTTCCAAAATATTCCTGAAAGAGTATTTGGGAAGAAGCATAAATATTAATACTATTTTAAGCAGCAGTTTTGTTTTATTTTTTGTATTCTTTTTTCCGTAGTTTTAATATTTTCTAACACTCTTCCTCCTACTTTTACCACTAGGTGACACTCTAGTGACAAAGTTACTTTGTGTGTACCTTAAGATTTTAGCTTAGTACACTACATTGTATTAAATTAATTAACTTAAATTAATTTTGTGTCTTGGGTGTAAATATGATAGTTAACTTTATAAAAGAAAGCAAAGAAAATATTAACAAAGGGTAGAACTTTCATTTGTAATCAATTAAATGTTACTGACTCAACCATCCTTAATATTATTTTTCAACAACACTTTTTTTGAAATTGAAACTGAATATAGACATATATGTATAGGGATAGTTGTATACCTCAGTGACAGAATGGCCCTGGGTTCAAACTCTAGCAACCCTACTCCAATCCAAAAAACATAGAGATATGCAGACTAGTGAAGACTTATTTCCTAAAGTAGGTAATTCAACAACTGATAGAAGATTTCATTTTACTTTATGTATAGCTTACTGTTAAAGAGTAAATACTTTTACCATGTCCCTTTTTATGAAATGCAAACTTCACAACCTAGAAATACTTCTCAGCCTCTTGCATGGTAAACATGTGCTCTACTACTGAGCTACACACCAGCCCCAAAATTTTAGCTTCTTGAAAGTGTTTACTACAGTTTCTTGGTGAAGTCATTAAATAACCTGTAGATTAATGAAGAAGATTGCCACTATACATCTGTCTAAGCCATTTGTTCCTAATTTCAAAAACTAATTAAGGGGCTGGAGATTTAGCTTAGTGGTAGAGTGAAGTTTCCCTGGTAATGCATAGCCCTTGGTTCTACCTCCAGAATCACAAAACAAAATAAACAACATAAAAAACAACTATTTAAAAAGAGCATTAGCTGGGCATAGTGGCACATGCCTGTAAGTACTGGGATTACAAGCATGCACTACCACGCCCGGGTCAACCTCTTAGATTTTTTAAACTAAAGAAAACTCATTAACTTAGAATATCCCCCAACTAGGCATGCATGATGGCGCATGCCTGTAATCCTAATATTTGGGAGGCTGAGACAGGAGGATTACAGGCCCTCTGCAACTTAGTGAGACTCTGTTTTAAAATAAAAAGTAAAATAGGGCTGGAGGTGTATCTTAAGAGGCAAAATGCTCCTGGATTTTGGCCCCCAGTACCACAAAACAAAAAATAACCCCACCAATTCTAATCTCTTATATTAAGTACCTGTACACATCAATGTCTATATTGACTGTTAGAAATGACATCAATCTGAATGCACATATGATTTATAAAGTCTGCTGAATGCTAGGAAGGCAGATCCCAGGAAATTCACTTTAGTCAACTCACAAATCATTGCAACCAGTGGTTTGATATAAACATATTAAAATGTAGTAATAGTTACAGTTAACATTTATTGACTAGTTACAATGTGCCAGACACAGTGACATGAACTCACTTAATCCTTTCAACCACCCTTTGAGCTAGGTATAAAAATGGTGTACATAAGGCTGGGCGTGGTGGCGCACGCTTGTAATCCCCGCGCTTGGGAGGCAGAGACAGGAGGATCGCGCAGGTTCGAAGCCAGCCGCGCGCGCGCTGGCTTAAGAGACCCTGTTTCCAAATAAAAATGTAAAAATAGGGCCGGGCGTGGTGGCGCACGCTTGTAATCCCCGCGCTTGGGAGGCAGAGACAGGAGGATCGCGCAGGTTCGAAGCTAGCCCCGCGCGCTGGCTTAGGAGACCCTGTTTCCAAATAAAAATGCAAAAATAGGTCTGGGAGTGTAGCCCGGAGGTAGAAGGGCTTCCAGGAACCCCAGTACCACCAAAAAAAAAAAAAAAAAAGTAAAAATAGGTCTGGGAGTGTAGCCCGGAGGTAGAAGGGCTTCCAGGAACCCCAGTACCACCAAAAAAAAAAAAAAAAAAAAAAAAAAAAAAAAAATGGTGTACATAAGGATCAATGTTTTAGTATACAAAGATTTTCCACTTTTCTCCAAAAAGGTCAACAAGATCTGCTATCTACTATTATATCATAAACAAAAGAAAATATTAAACACACATATAAGAGCATAAACTAAGTTTCAGTACTCTAAACTTAATATATTTATATCTGTCTTATTCTACTAGCAATGACAATGTATATAACAAGTTCAAATTAATGTGGAATTTCCTCTATAAATCAAAGCTATTGTTAAAAAATTATATCAAATCAATATTAAGAGTTAAATTAACAATTTGGATCTTAAACTCACATGATTTAACAAAGTGGAAAGCTTTGACCCATCCTGAATATTCTTCTCCAAGATATTTAGTACTTTCACAGTTTTGTCAGTTGAAAGCTAAAATGGGAACATAAATTCTTCTATTGGTCATTGATAAAAGTAAAAAACGATTCAAGAAACAACCTGTACAATTATTCTCTTTGAGCTATAGAAGATATATAACATTATCACCTTCTTAAAGAGGGGGAAAATAATTCCCCTTAAAACTACACTCAAGTCCCACTTACAAAGACTTAATCACCAGTTTCTGAAAACACTTTGAGCAAACACAGAATGAGTACATGTTTTTCTAGCTCAACTCCTATCATATATCTAGGTAGGAATCAATTTATTCTGATGCCAGACCCTCTGTTCCTTTGGTAGTAACAATGAACACGCATATGAACAATGTACTCATTTAAGATTTCACCCACTGATTTAGTCATCACATGGCTTCATATTACAATGTTATTTGGCTGGTTTTTAAAACCCAAGATAGCATTTTTGAATGAAAAAAAAAAAAACAAAAAAACCATGAAACTGAGAATGGCAAAAGTTATGAATGTGAAACTGCTTTATTTAGTAGACAATTATTGTCTTACTTTAAAATATGTTTCCTGTTCAATTTTTTACAAAGAAAGTGGAGGTTCTGTCAGTAGCCAACTATTTCTCATATTCTCTTGGCTTAATAGTACTCCTACCCTGCTGCGAGGACATTCAACCCAATGGTCCAAAGGAGCCAAGTAAGAGATAAACAGAGTAACTGACATTAAACTAGTTTGATTACTCATGCTGTAGCACAGAAGCAAGTTCCCCCAAATATTGCTTTGGACCATTTCACAACACATTAAAACTACTAACACTTTTGACAAAACATCCAAACTTTGACAATAGTTATCAAATGTGCCTTTTTAGGATTTTTTTTTTGTGGTCTGGGGGTAGAACCCAGGGGCTTTCTCCCTCCGGGCTATATTCGCAGACCTATTTTATACTTTATTTGGAAGCAGGGTCTCACTAAGTTGCTGAGAGCCTCACTAAATAGCTGAGGCTGGCTTCAAACCTGTGCGATCCTCCTGTCTCAGCCTCCCAAGCACTGGGATTACAAGCGTGCGCCACCACGCCCAGCTGCAAATGGGCCTTTTTAAAGAGTAAGAAATAAACCGGGCGTGGTGGCGCACGCTTGTAATCCCAGCATTTGGAAGGCTGAGACCTGGAGGATCGCGGTTCGCAGACAGCCTCAGCTACTTAGTGAGGCCTTCTGCAACTCAGTGAGACCCGGTTTCAAAATAAAGAAAAAATAGGGCAGGGGGTAGAGCTCAGAGGTTAAATGCCTCTGGGTTCCATCCCCAGACCCGCAAAAAATAAAATAAAATAAAATAAAAAAATAGAGTAAGAAATATTAGCTACATGTAATTATTGAACTTCTTTAATAATACCTGAATGATAAATCATCATCTCTATGTTACAGACCAGGAAATTTAGGACTTTAGATTGACAATTCTGTACAAAAAGAACCTTGGTCAGGGGAGAAGGAAAGAGAAATTCTCTAACTGTATTTGCATAGCAATCAGGACTTTTTTTAAAAAAATAATTCATGAGATTCTCAAAAGACAGAGCCAGGCGTGGTGGTGCATGATTGTAATCCCAGGATTTAGGAGCCTGAGCCGGAGGATCGCGGTTCACGGATAGCCTCAGCTACTTAGTGAGGCCCTCCACAACTCAGTGAGACCCTGTTTCAAAATAAAGAATAAAAAATTGGGCAGGGGGTGTAGCTCGGAGGTCAAATGCCTCTCAGTCCCATCCCCAGACCTGAAGAAGAAAAAAAAAAAAAAAAAAAAAAAAAGACAACCCTGAGGTCCCAGTATTATTTATGTAAACTTCATAACTTACCCTGAAAACATTAAGCTACTAAAAAATTTATAAATTTTACTTTACTGAGATACCTTATCCATAATACCCATTGCTTTAATTTTAGCAGATTCACTCCCGAGTTCATTAAGCTGATGTTTTCCTAACAGCAGTTCCTGAGGAATTTCATCATCGTCACCTAAAAAACCATATCAAAAAAGAAAAAACACAGTTTAGGTAAAAGAAATGACTCAACTGGTAGGGTTAACTTTTTAATAAAATTTTTTTGTCATACTGATACAAACAAACCAAACAATTAACTAAAGGGACTTCTGCAAGCCCTTAATGAAAAAGGGCAGGAGTAAAATTAGAGCTCTGACTAGAAAAGGAAGATAGTCATCTTATCCTTACCACTGTAAATACACTATTGACCCTTTTCAACCATGCTCTCTGCCCCAGGAGGCTGACCTGTATGAACTACATCAACTGTCTCCCATGCCCTCTGGCTTCTGTTTGGGTTCAGCCAGTGGGATGCCCTGTCAGAAGATCAAAGAGAAGGATAGTAAGATCAGGCTATTTATATCCCTGGCTATTTCCTCACAAGATTTCCTCTGTCCAAAAAGTATGCTTCTTTGTACCTATATTCTACAATATTTTTTCCTATTGGGGGAGTTCTTATGATTTCTCTTTTTTGGGTATAGGGGTGGTAACAGTTCCATGACTGTTAAGCCTGGATTCTGGCAGGCACTATTTTCACTCCATCTTCATAATTTAGTCTATTTGTAAATAACTCTTTCTCAAAGTAGCCTAATTTGAGAGGGCTTCTGTTTTCCTTTTGGGACCCTAAATGACATAGAAGAGAATTTCTCAGACTAGAACTGGAAAGTTTTAAAAAGATGAAACTGATATTCTACATAATCAGAAAAAAAAAATTAGATAAGTAATTTTCACAAAATAAGCACTTTTAAAAGAGAGCACCACACCTCTATGCTTCTAAGGAATCACAGCACAATTAATGTATGCCATATGGCATTTTTTTTGGGGGGGGGCTGGGGATTGAACCCAGGAACATTCTACCTCTGAGCTCTTTCCATTTTTTGTTTGGAAATAGGATCTCACTAGGATATCAAGAGTCTCACTAGGTTGCTGAAAATGTGCTGGAACCCATGAGCCTCCTGTCTCTGCCTCTCAAGTACTAGGATTACAGGTGTTCCCCACCACTCCCGGCTTGCCACGTTGCTTTCACATAAATTTGACATTAGTGTTTTTACCAGTTGTTGTTGGTATAACATTGCTGAAAGTAGCTCTCTATACCAAAAGCGGTATTTTAAAAATATAAGATTTTTGTATTTATAGATATTCTTTACATGTTACTGTAAAAATAATATATGAATTTCACATTAACCTAACTATATTCTACTTGTTTACTTTTTGTTTTCATACTATATTCCTTATTCCATAACAAAGGGGCTGAAGTCTTATTTATATTTGCACCTTTAGTACTTAACACACAGTATGTATTCAATAAATATTGACCATTATAATAAGTGAAAAGATGAACAGATTCCTATTTCTCTTTTTTGCCCTTCATTATCTAGGTTCTACTCAAGCCTTGCCTGCACTAGGACTTCTTTAATTACTCTCAACTATTATGGTAGCTGTACTCTCAGGACTCCTAAGACATTAATTATCAAGACTTGACTAATTAGGGGTTGGGGATGTAGTTCAGTGGTAGAACACTTGTTTAGCATGTATAAGGCCCTGGCTTTGATCACTAGCCCTCTCCCCCTACACAAAGATAACTAATTTTGTACCTGATCTTTGTACTAAGAAGCATATGGACAATATTTGACTCTACAACTAGATTTCAAGTTTCTTGATAGCACAGTCCATGCCTCTATATACTCTAGAGTATCTGGAAAAAAGCTAGAGACATACTTAGGGTAAATGAATATATCTTAAATTGATTTTACCAAATGCAGTGAAATCCATATCTTCTAAATTATCCAAGATGTTCTCTATTGAGGCTGTGAATCTCTTAAAAGTTGAAGAGTCCATCATCTCTGCAAGTGGAAAGATACCTATTTTATGACCACATTCCAAGTAGATAAGTGACTAAAGACTAGCAAAACCCCTAAAATGTAAAAGAACAATAATAACAACAACACCCTAAAATGTTACCTTCTGGTGTTAATTTTGGTTCATAAGCTTTTCTTTTCTTCTGTTTTTCTTTTTTCTTCATTTTTCTAGCAACTGAAATAAACAAAAAGAAATACTGAAATGTAGGAATGACAATTTTAAAATGTTTACACTTTTGATCCTTAGCATTAATTTAATCCTTTAACAACAGTGACCATAAATCCAAACTAAATATATACTTTTATCTTAATTAAATAAATAATTAACTCATAACACAATATAAAGTATTCTTCAAAGGTAAAGCCCTAAATTTAAACCCAGTTTTGTAAGGAACTGTTGACACAGATGAATTACCCTCACTAAGGCTGGGAGGAGGAGAATAATCTTCCATGTCAGAATCTGATGGACTTCGGTTTCGGTAACGACCACCACCTGAACTCCTTCTTCCTTCATGAGAGTGGCCACTTCGCCTATGATCCCCAGAGCTTCTTCTGTCACGCTCTTCATATTCCCAAGCTTTATCATCATCTTTTTTATGTCGTTTCCTAGAGGCTAGAAGCAAATCCCCATGACAAATAATTTACCTCATTTAAAAAGACTATTAAAACTTGTACTTTACAAATGAACCGAATGAGGTCTAGGAATTGAGTAATTTTGTCTGCCCATAAATTTAAGATATGGTATAGAAAGAGTACCATTAATTTTAGCATAATTCATCTAGAGTTAAAATTTTCCACTCACTTAGTTTCCTAATAAACAGATAGAAAGGTTCTGGGAATTACACCACAGTGAACATTTCAATCAAAGTTATTCAATATGTCAGTAAAGATTATATGTAAACTTCAAAATTAATTAAGGCTTATAAAACCTTTATTTAAGATTTAGATAAAAACAGAACCATCATAAAGCATTTAGATTGATGGAGAGTAAGGTTTTGGAGAAAAGTCAACTTTTGAGAAAGAATTACAGAATATAGGTAATGAAGTATATCATCAATTAGTAACTACTATACCCACAACTTAGCAATAAATTCCATAAGCTCTGATGATCTAACATCACAAACCTACATAGACAGAATAAACCAGTATTATTGTAAATAATAATGAATTGAAAAAATATTGAATTCAGTTCTCCAACAATAGGCTTGTTAAACCTAAGGAGAAAAGTTTCTAAGCTTATGCATGCTACATAAGCATATTTATATATGTTACCTTCAATCTTCCCCATCCTTCCAGGGGTCTAAGCATTTTGTTAAAATCACCAGTACTGACAGAAGCCTCTAGGCAGACAGGGCAAACACATTTCATCTGACACATCAACTCTGATTAACTGGTAATATTAATGCATTAACTTGAATATAATTCTGAGCTCAAAGAGAGCGTCACAGTTCAACATAAAAGACTGATTAGAAATATCTGCAGTGAGAGGTAGAGGGCAGCATAAGGAACACATATTTATAACACCTGCTCTAAGGTATACAAACCATCAAGTTAAAACTGATCAAGAGAACTGTTATGTCCTACCTTGAAATGATACACTGGTAATTACAGTGAACACTTGTTGCTGACAGATGTATTTTTTAGTCTGTTGTTTGACTCCCTTGCTTCCTTGTGACTGGTTTCTTTTCTGAACTCCTAACACCTAAGACAAATCTGTTGAGTCCCCTACTTGGCTTAGATTTAAGAATGTCAGTCTTACTGGGCATGGTGGTGCATGCCTGTTATCTCTGTACTTGGGAGTCTGAGACAGGAGGACAATAAGTTCAAGGACAGCTTTAGCAATTCAGCAAGATTCTCAGCAACCTAGTAAGACCTTGTCTCATAATAAAACATTTCTAAGAAAGGGCTGGGGTGTAGTTCAGTGGCAGAATGCCCTGGGTTCAATCCCTAGCAATACACAACACACACCTACACTCACCCACACAAAAGAATGTCAGTCTCTGGATCATGTACTCTATCTATACTTATGTCAATGTCCTCATATGTGGACAAAATAAATGTCTTAAAAAGACATAATAAATGTCTTTTTTCTGGCTAATTACTCTCACATGCTGCCCTAATTATTCTTATTGATTCAAAAATCTAGTCTTCTGGTTTTGAACCCTTCTACCTAATCTATGGATCATATGGCAGAAAAAGGTAATTCTGTTTCTATTTCTTTGTGTCTATGGGTTTGGTACAGTAGTAACAGGATTCATATGAAGGACATATAAATGATATATGTGAATCATCAATTATTTTCTTTATAATTAGGTATAAATTTAGTTGTGAAGTATGTGAAGAGAGGTAAGATTTTTATGATTGGGGTATGCCTCGGTACATTTCCTTAATGATAGGTGTCTCTTATATTAAGTGGTGTGTGTGTGTGTGTGTGTGTGTGTGTGTGTGTGTGTATGAGTGTGTGAGAAACAGGTCATTTTTGTATAACATTCACTAAATCCTTCTCTTTCACTAAGTCAACCAAATGAGAATTTAGCAACTAACAAGCAAACTAGTTCAAAAAGTAGTATTCTGTGATCTTAAATATGAAGTCTCACACTTCTGAACCCAAACTAACATGACCTACTTTACTCTTTTTGCATTTTAATAAATGTCATAAGAAATCTATTTCCAACATGCAATCCTAAGAGTAGAAAATGCTTGAAAAATCTTGTAGTCATTAGCAACTATATACAATATGCTATACAGGTGATAACTGTTTATAGGCCTTGAAGATTTTTTTACTTCCCATTTATTAAAGTTTAGGCAGTTTGATAAAAATGGGGTGGAAAAAAACCTCCACAACTTTTATGACACACTGTGTGTTGCAATTAGGTTCCCTGGATCCCATCTCATTGTGGTTAGCTTGTTTTCTCCATTTCCTTCATTACTTTAGAAAAAGCAGGAAAGGAGACAACTGAGAAGTACTAAAAGTATGAATTGGTACTTTTCCTTTCCAAATTTCACAAATCAGCTTCCTATATATTCTCTTTACCTTCCCCAGGGCACCCAGTGACTTTTTATTTGTGCTATGAGTATACAATTCTGTGTGGCCCAACTTTCAAAGTCACTCAGTTCTTTCCTCTGTCTTTCAACAAAACTATTTCCTTAGTTTTCGATTTTAGAAAACCATTTGCTTAAACTGCAGTAAAACCTCAGATAAACCCTCAGAAGAAACCCCAGTGGAATACGGGAGGTGGTCTGCGTGGAAGGGAAAAGGGAGAAATAATGAAAGAAACACTTCCACTGACATTATGTACATATGTGAGAATATCAATGCCAACCTCAATATTATGTATGGTCAAGGGGGGGCAGGGAGGGAGGAGGGAGCTCACTGCGTGCTGTGTGCCACGTATGTCACCTTCACTATAAAACTACTGTGTGATGTGAGACTGTAAGATTATAATGTACTAATTAAAGTACATAAAATAGTCCCTCTCAAAGCAGTATAATGCTTGGAACTCGTGTTCTCATAATACTTTAACACTTTTTATTGTACCATATTCTCACTACTCTTTTTGTATGACAACTTGGTTGATGTCAACTACCAAATAGATATATTTCACAACTCCCATCCATGGTCCTCACGGTCACTTTCCTATAGTTAATTGTATTGAAATAAACAGGAAGCTACTCTGAGAACTCTTTAAATTCTACAGAAACTTTCTCCCAGCAGGAGTTAAAGCCCAGCTTCTCTAAATAAGTAATATTAACTTTCAAATTTTGGGGCCACCGATATAACGGTATCCATGGCTTCAGATGAAGTATATGTCCCCTTAAATGAGACAATATCTCCCATAACAGAAAGTAAGGAAAAGAATAGTAAATGCATTAATGACAAACATGAGATGTGTGGCTCTAGTCTCCACTACTTTACACTTGGTGGGCATTTCTGAGTGTGAAATCCTTTTCCTTTAATTGTGAAGTAGCTTCAGAATTCTCATCAATTTAACCATGCAAATAGCCATTATCAATAAACTTGAGCTGAAGTGTAACTGAAAATAAAACTGCAACTAAGGGCCTTCTCAGCTGTTCTAGAAATGTTAATGCATTAGGGGAAAGGAGAGGGAGTGAACAGGCATGTATATAAAAGGGAAGAAGTTTCTGGGTCAACAAATTTCCTTTTTCTGTTCACTTTTCCGAGCTAATCATGTTCGCATATGACCAAAATATTTAATTATAATAAAAAATTAACTTTAGCCACTTTAATATACTGTGTGTAAATACATCTCATAATACAAATTTTAACAATCATACATATAATTAAATGTCAGATTATCTTTGCTGTATATTTTATTTCAATTTTAAAACTTTGTTCAGTATTCATAGTCTATTGTTCATAGCTCAAAGGCTCACAATTTAAAAATGATCAGAGTAAATGAACATTGGTTAAGAACTTTGGAGGAGGTGAAGAGCTTCCATCAGCAATATACACTTAAGAATGGCAGCATGCATCTGTCCTTCCTGCCCTTGCTTGTCACACCTCAATCTATGGATACTAGGTGGAAAAGGTAGAACACACTGGTGGTCTTCCCACTTCTTTTGGTCATTATGACTAAGTCAGTTGGCACACAAGTGAAGATCTCCCATAGTCTGTTTCCACTGAATGCCGTTTAAGTCAACCAAGGTTGCTGACCCCTCTTGGCTAGGCTCAATTCTCTTGCTCCAGAAGAAGGAAGATAGGGATAAAAGAGAAGAACTTTTTCAGTGGACCAGTAGGAAGACAGGCGAGGTATAGCAAGTCTAGTGCAAAGACAGGTGATCACAGTGTTGTAGAGAGGTAGCTGTGTAGTGAAGAAGCCAGCTCTGGAAAACAGTGAAACAAGGGAGGAATTCCAGGACACAGCTGGGCAAAAAGGAGAAGCCAGGTCCAAACCACACAGATAATCCATAATGTGGCTAATCCATTAGTAATTTAGTGATAGTATGGTTTTTAAATATTTCTTTATCTGGCTATCTCCTACGTGTCCTTCAAGACTCAACTCAAGTGTCACCTCTTCCAGTAAGCATTCTCTGAACCCCAATTCTGATTTTGATGCCAATCCAATGTGTTCCCACAATATGCTGGATTTAACTATTATCACTGCACCACAATCATTTACTTATATATTCCCCCAATAGGCTGAAGACTCTTTGAGATATGGGTCACATCTTATTTGGATTTTATTCTCAGTTCCTAACATATAGGAGCTCAATAAATGTTTTAAAATACATATAGACACATACCTGGTGTTTAACACTAATTATAGCTCATTTAAATTTTTTTTTTCTTGGTGCCAACTGATCTCACCTATCACTTATACATTTTTAAATTATAAAGAAAAAATTGCTATACTAGATTATTAAAAATTAAGGTTATTGTGCTCGTTAACCCCCCAGTAATAAAACAAACACATCAATCTGCCTTTTAATTGTTAAAAAAAGGTTATGTGATACTTACATTCAAAAGTTTCATCACTATCATTATCTTCATCTGAACTGATTTCAGCATATTTTGGCTTTTCATTAACTGTGCTACGTTTGCGTTTGTTCATTTTCACACGTTCACAAAGTGGCATGGTGGATTCAATTTCTGCCAGGAGTTCAGGGGGTAATTCTTTTAACACTGATTGATCTATACTACCTATTAATGAAAGGTAAGAAAAAATTTAAATCTGAAAAAAATTTTAACCAAACTAACACGACAAAATACTGGTATTTATGTTTTCTAAATCACCTTTTTATTTTAAATAAAATCCTCTCACATTTACAATA